>NC_134570.1:56913535-57013535 GCF_050947875.1 Dermacentor variabilis | reverse complement strand
AAATGGTCAGGTGCGACTGCTACGCGATGCCTATATCCCTAACACCCGAGTCCAGTGGCACGACGTCCGCGTGTATCTTCAGGTCACTCAGAAATGTGACCCGCCGTGCCTTTTCTTCTTTTTTCACCAGACACTTCGCCATGACGTCTCGCGCGCGACCGTCGCGTGTGTCCATTCGGATGGTGTCGCTAACGGTTCACCGCTCCATTAAGTCCCAGTCAGAACAGGCGTCAAAAAAAAAGAAAGAAAGAAAAAAGAAAGAAGCTCCAGAAACAGTACCGAGAAGAGTCAAGACTAAGAAACCCCGAGCAGTACAGCATATGGTGGCGGGGGAGGTCTCCTGATATATGGGTCACGGGAGACATTGGCCCCTTAAATTAGGTTTTTTTACGCCGTTTCCCGCGCGCTGGCGCGCGCGGACGGACCCGCTAGCTAGCGTGAGGCGCTGCCTGCCGCACAACCGCCGCCGAGCGCTGCATGTGCTGCAGAGAAGGGAGCGAGGGGAGAGCGTCGACGACGGGCCAGATGAGAAGACAGCGGCAGCCGCGGCGCCAGAAGGCGTGCCGCCAGCTTCAGCCGTCACGTGACCGGGAAGGTTCTTCCACCGGCTAGCGGCACAGCTAGCGCGCACAACGCGCCGCCAGACCGGAACGTAGTCCAGCAGCTGCTGGCACGAGGGCCGTGGTAGTAGTTCCTCACCCCCACCCTCCCTTCCCGCATCCCGTCCGACGGCTCTTGCCGCTCCGTTGCAGACGAACCGAGCGCAGCATCGCCGGCGCAAGCGCTTCAGTCAGTCGCCGCCAAGCGCGCATAACGCCGGCAGGTCTTCTGCTGTCCGCGATCCTCTCGAACGAGCATCTTCGGGCCGCCAGCCGCGGAGACGCAGCTGATCCGTCTACGCGGGACAGGCTCCGGAGCGGTGAACGATACGATTGCGGCTAGATCACAGAGCGCGCTTCGTGCGTCATTTGTTTAATCCACTCGGCCGAGTTGACTGTGTTTTTGTCTGGGTCCACAAGAATCTTCTGCAAGTTATCGTCTGGCGTCGTCGTCGGAAAGCAGCAAGACGTCGTCTGCTCGCCCCGGCGTGTCGTCTGCTCCGGTGATTGCCGTCACCGACCCGCTTCTCAGCGAGTCCTTGGCCCAGTGAACTTCGCCTGGTTCTCTTCGTCTTTCAAAATTTCCGATTTGTGCCTTCTTCTCGTCTAACGTGCGGTGCGACGATCTTCGGTGATTCGGTGTGCTCTAGCGGGCTGGTGGTAGCTCCGATTGGGATTAGAACGGTGCCTTTTCTCTGTGGTTGGGATTAGAACGGTGCGGGATTTCTGTGTGCCGATTTGTTGCGCTCATCGACGACGGACGGACGAACCCCGGCTTGACCAAGGATTTCGTTTGTTTGCGCCATCTTCGCACAACCTTGAGACGATGATGGCGGGTCGGTTCGTCTACGGGCGACCGCTACATTGAAAGGTAGGTGACGTGCGATTGTTTCTCTGTGAGTGGCATTCGCCGGCAAACGACTCCTGTTTCTTACTATTTTCGGTCGTCTTGTCGCTCATCGCGTCGCTCCTTTGTCTTCGGCTATGCCAGATATTTATATTGCGCGTGATCGTCCACTTCGTGCGAGCGGACCTGTTGAACAAAGACGTCAATATTGCCATGGCATGAAAGTACAGGCTAGCGTTCGTCTGACGGTCAGTGAGTTTTTAGCTTTGAAGACAAGTCTGGGTTACAAGCACATGCTTGCTTTAGATGTGATTCGCTAATCGCAGGCAGCGTGTATAGCGCAATATTTTAGTCGTTTTCTCGTAGTATTTTTTTTACCACTTGTTAGAGACACGTAATGTAAATTTTGCGTGTAATCGTAGCCGACGGTATAACTAGACCAAGGAACTTTTGCAGTGGTAGCCATTTTTGTTTTGCATCTTTAGAGTGGAATGAACAGCACAGAGGGATATCAGGCTGAACGTCTACGATGCTACCCGCGTGATCAATCAATGTTGTCTATTGTGTGTCAGCAATGCGTCAATTGCCGCAAATATTTCAGTGCTCACGTCTATATACCGCGTAAAAATGATATGACATGACCTCCGCCGGACTGCATATGTGTCGGTTTTTGTTGGGAGTTGCCTTCATGAAAGCGTATTCAGCCTTAACTGAAATGGCTGACACTCCTGCGGGTGGATGTCTGCGGCTGCGAGGAGAACATTGACCAGTTATTGTGCCACTGTCCTCAGTTTGAAGCACAAAGGCAATCTATGTCCAACGCATTGCGGAAACTAGACTATCGCCTTCCGAGTGAACAGGCGAGACTAGAACACTGTCGCCACCGATCACCGGCTCAGAAGGCAATGAAGGCCCTTTTGTGCTTTCTGAAAACGTCTGGCTTGTGCGAGCGGCTTTGACTCTGTAGTGATGTCCGTGCACGTCTCTCTACCCCCACTTTCTCTCCCTTCTTTCTATTCCCGTTCTCCCTTTTCCCAGCGTAGGGTAGCAAACCGGACTCTTGACTGGCTAACATGTCTGCCTTCCTTTTATCTCTCTATCTCTCTCCCTCTCTGACGTTTCTTCGATACGCGACTTTTCTTTTTTTGTTGGTCATATATTTCATGAGATACCAATAAGAGATAGTAATAAGAGTCAGCGAGTGAGTTAGTGAGCGAGCGAGTGAGTGAGTGAGTGAGTGAGTAAACTTTATTTCAGAGGCGAAGCTGTTCCACGTAAGTGGGCGGCCACCGTACTCCCTGCTGGTAGCCGTGGCTTTGTGCTGATAGCTATAGCCCCGTTCACCCGCCGTAGCCTGGCCTCAGCGCTTGGGCTTGTGAGTTGGGCCTCCCGATGGTCTTCTGTTGGCGCTCCGGTGGGCGCTGTCTCTGGGTTCTTGTTGCGTTACCAGACCGTGTCGCGTAGAGGGTGTTTGTAGTATTGCAGAATTTGCACTCTCTTGCATACGTTGAGGGATACATGGCCCGTAGTAGAGTGCGTTATCTTGATTTATCGCTTCAAGAAATCGTTCAACCGTTCGCATTGTTTTTTGATTGTCATTTCTCTCAAAAACTCCGGAGGAATAGCTTGAGGACTTTAGCTATAACGGAATAATAATTCCCCCCGCGCAACTTTGTAGGCATTGTTTCGGTTTCTTGTCCTGCGACATGGGCAACACGGTCAAAGATGATAGCGCCTACGGCAACATAACGCAGTTGCCCTATAAGTGGTACAAGGAGAAAGGATACCTCCCCGTCCCCACCTCCTCCGCGAGCCATATACAGATAATTTTTAGTGATTTAGGTGAAGGCGCTCCGCCGACTGGTGAAGAAGTAGACAACTACTGTAACGGCGGAAGCGTCACCGACTGGTCGCTCTAACGCCAGATTTTTATTTAACGGAATGCTATGAGTATTTCTATTGGCCGCTTCTTTTCGCAAACTGGCATAACTTGAACCCTGGCGTGACTCCTCATTTTTATCTAACGCTCCTGTTTGACAAGCGCTATCCAATTTATGGAAGTAGGACAGAGCAGTTACTCTAGAACCGACACTCTTCGGCCCCGTGAAAACAATTAGTAGGCATCAACATTGTGGCTCGTGACACTACAGAAAGGAATGCTCCAAGCATAATAACTCCTTTTTGTAACTCATGCAAAATAGTTGGAGCTTTGTTTTACCGAAAAGTTTAGACTGTGGCATAGTTAGCACATGTACGGCCTGAGTGCCTTGACCTTCTTGCCGAAAAGTTCGCAGGTCACTAAATAAGAAACAAACAGTAATAAATGAGTTCGAACTGGTAAAGCGCTCTTTGAAAACACTATTGTCGTTCTTTTGACGGAAAAAACAAATGTTTGTTACTATACTGGAAAAAGCGAACCAAAGTTGCCTATTTAGCACCACGACTTCGTCGCCAATGTTCGAAGTCTGTGACGTCACAGACCTCGAATTAGTTTCTCGCATTTGGGCCGCTCTTGGCTCGGGAAAAGGTCCTCAAAGCTTGCTAGGTTGAGTCTTTAGCTACTTTCGAATCCAGCATAGTCCATAATTTATAATTAAACTGCCTCGTAGTTGCAGATGCAGTCAAAATCAACGACGTCACGGCGCGCAAGAGCAGTCACGTGACGACGGCGTCGACCCCCCCCCCCCCCCCCGCATATCATATTTGCATCTTTCCAGGTTTACCAGGCCTCTTCTCGCTTTAGCATTGGCCGTTTTTTCTGCACTTCAGAAACGCAATCTACCAACCCAACTTAGCGTAGTCTCGTTTTTTACTGTCCCTTTAGGCGTCGACGAGGTGACAAGACTGACTAATAGATTCTCGTCATAACCGATCGGGCAACGGTTTGGTTACACAAGCACATCGCACCGAACCACACACGGCGGCGCCTCGTCAGGAAAGGGTCGTCCACGTGCCGAGGCTCTTTCATTTCTGTTCACACGTATTTTTTCCGTTATTGTCGCGGGAGGCCGAGGCATCCGCGCAGCGGCCTTACGACACAGTGGCGGGCGTTCTAATACGCGCCGTCGTCGACCGGTCGTTACTGCGGTCTCGTATTATGCCGCGAGTTCCCACGATCTATACACACAGAAGCAGTTTCTTCCAGGTGCCGCCGCGCGGATCGGCGACCCGCCGCGACGTTTCTTTCTTTTTTTCTTCCTGTTTTCTTTTTCTCGCCGTTTCGTATACCACTTCTAGACCTCTATCTCACCAGCTCATCAAGACGTTTCCTAGACCTCTTTCTCGCGTGCTTAAAAAAAAGCATGAGCGGCGAGGGAGTAGTAATCGAGTGCGCAGCAGAGCCCAAGCAGCAACGTAGAAGCGAGCGCAACGCTTTTTCTGTGTGCATACTCAAGGTCTTGTAGATAAAAGTTGTGAAGGTTAGTGAGCTGTAAAAAACACCGCGCGCTCACAGACAAGACAGACCAGAATAAACACGAGAGGGAAACGAGTCCAAGAGCAGCGCAGTAATACGAATGCGCGCCAAGTACATGAGCTTTCTCACGATTTGAATATCACGTCGCGGTAATTGCGTCTTGTTTATATGTAGGAGCGAATGGTATACCCAATGCTGTGGACTATATAAGGGCGTCAGCTCTTCTCTCAAGGAGTCACCTGACGGTCCGTGACATGCGCGCACAAGTAGAGCTCAGTAAAGTTGGGGCTTGCCGCAGGTGCTTGCGAACTGGGCGTTCCCTTGAACGAAACAACTTTCGAAAGCAGACGATGACACGTGGTACAGTTCCGCGTTCGATCCGACGTACAGCCCTTTGTACGCTTCCAGCAATCTACGAAACTGTTCCGTCAGATTCCTACAGTCGGAGTAGGCGTGCACCTTTCTGAGGCGTTGCACTTAGTATCGGACGTTGCGTCGTGCAACAAGTGTCGCCCTACTGTAGCGGTCCCTTTAACGGCTGCGATTCGGCCCAGTTCCGTGACGGTCAATAAGTGCCGACGGACCTCACGTGACCCGTACGTACTGCAAGGTAGACTGGAACCAAGAGTGTTACCCGTCAGGAGGGGAGGTCAAAGACCACACAGAGATGGAGAACAAAAAATAAAGAGTTAGAGGTAAGCAGATAACCGAAAAACCGCTCGCACAAAAAGGAAGCGGCACGCATTACTATTATATCTCATAGGACCGTAGATCGCACATGAAAGGAACTAAGACGCAGTAGCAGCCTTCAGTGCAGACCCACATTGTGACCCCTGTCTCAAGGCTATTTGTCCCGATCGAAACGACATGCAGTCCAATTCGTCAAGTGCACGCATCACAAAAAAGCATATATGATACCAACAGGGCAATGAGAACAAGTAAATGACAGTGACTTCTGCCACGAACAGGTCGGAGAAGAGATTTCAACACAGCGATTGCACTACACCGTGGAGATGCAGAGATAGACAAATATCAAGAACAGAAAGCAAACGCGAGCCTACAGTGCGCTCTTATTCACACTTGCCAGATACGGATGAATGCACGGACTTGTCGATCAAGTGTTCGTAGCACGTGCTGTTTGGTTATAATTCTCTGGAACTTGTTACGCCTGAGGGCGCTGCTGGTAATAGATGTTTGCATGGAATGTTTGGTCCGGGACATCGTTGGTTTCGTATGTCTTAAGGAGCAGTCACGCGCGTTCCAAACGTGTTACCTTTTCCCTTGTTTTCGTTTAGCTTTCTTGATTTCTACGAAAGGCTTGCCGTGACGCATAACATTTAACATGTGCTATATGTAGCCTGTGCTTTAAACCCTGGGCTGTGCATGAAATCAAATAGTGTTTTGTAGTACACCTCATCTGACGCAGCCAGCTTTCTTAGCTATATGTGGCACTGTAGCGTTCTTTCGTTTTTGTTTTCTTTCAACGGGAAAAGAAAGCTTGCAAAGTCTTTAATCGCATACATTCCAGGTTTCTCATTCCGTTTCTATTGCGCGTAATAAAACCACCAACTCGCTTTTCAAGCACGTTAGTCGCGTACGTTTAGTGCAGATTTGGTAAGAGGTCTTGCTCAATAAAGCTCCACAGCGTGGTTGCGAAGAAAACAGAAAATTGCGTAGGCAAATAGGGGCGCTTGCTGTTAAGTGTAGAAAAACGCCTTTCATTTTTATTTTGTTCTTGGTCACCAGTCAGTTTTGCCAGTATTTGTTGTTTGTTTGTTTGTTTGTTTGTTTGTTGGTTTGTTCTTGGCGAGGAAAAGACGCTAATCACGCAATAGAGCATACCAAGCTCCGTGAAACGACTCGGCCTGCAACCTGGAGAAGTGCCTTTTCCAAGTGTCTTATTTGTCACTGTATATACCGCGCGCGACTCCGCGCATATAGGCGGATGTCTTACACTTCGAAACATGCAACAATGGCCTCATCTTTATTTTACTTCTTTTTTTTTTCTCCGTTCGTCGGTGCTTTGTCCTTAACAAAACATTCTGCAGAATTCCTGCGGAAAGGTGCATTGGAGAGGTTGTTCATTTCGTGTTCCATATAAAGAAACGCCCAGAAAAAAAAAAAAAGAATGATCCACCGCATTTTCAATGCCGTTACTTGGAGCCGTCGGCCAGGAATGCCCGCGGTCGAAGCGCTTTTTCGTAGGTGCGTATCGAATCGTACATTGCGACTGCATTTAGTTCCGCACCGCTTGGCAGACGTGTACACACACACACGAGCGTTAAGCCTAACGGCGAGCAGGTCGCTCGCCCTATAGAAGGCCCTCTCCTCGTCGTCGACTGACAAAGTTGATTCGGACGGCAAACCCTGCATAAACAGATAACAGCAAAAGAGCGCAGCGAGAGGAAGCGGCGGAGTGCTTACACCTTTATTCCAGGAAAGTTGGCTGCAAACGGAGCTCGCATTACTTCGAAATAGCTGTTCCCCAAGTCGTCCGGACCATCGTGACACCGGTGGGCAGAGCTCTGTATAACGCTGCACCGCATAGTAACATCCTCCAAGGACGCCGCGCATGCGCGGCTTTGCCGAAAGTATTTCCAGACGTTGGTCGGGACGGTGCCTGGCCATCTGGTTTCCACGCTTATCAATAAAACGTTGGCTTACATGTACGCACGCGCGCACTCCGCGAAGAAGAAAGGCCACCAAAGAGAATGATAATGCATTTCTCGATATGCACTGCATTCTTTCGACGGGTCGGAATACGATGACGGCGAGAAGCGCAGCAAAAGGAGAACGGGTTTTGCGTACATGAGCCGTCTCGCTTTTCTCCTATTTCATTATATACGGCGCAACATTTGTGATTTACATTCGTTATATAACTTGCGGCTAAGTGCGAAGGACACGTGCAAGTGCTAACGTTGGTGTTAGCTATAGAGACGCGTATGTTTGTTAGTGTGGTGTCGACCTACAGTGTTACTCAAGATATTATGTGACATTCCACTTTTATGTCGCTTCGGGTATCCGGTCGATTTGTCATTTACACGAAAGGCGAAGCAAAAAAAAAAAAAAGAAAGAGGAATGCAGAGCTAACAACTGCTCGCGGATTTAACCAGCGCGCACTTTAGACTAGACAAAATAATGTAGACACAAGACAAGCGCTAGTCTGTACCTTAATTTGTCCCTAAGCTGCGCGCTTGTTAAACCTACAAGTAAAAAAATAAAAACACCAACTAGCCCTGAAACAGGTTCTATTAACAAGTGCCGCACATTTGTGTTCGCGACTGATGTTCGCCGTTCCTGTGCAGTGGTGGCAAGACACAGAGCACGAACTTAGGGTAAGTTGAACATTCGGCTTACCTGAAGTTCCACTTTACTTCTAATTGAAATGTAATCGCTCCAGAAGACCGCTTTGGTGAATGTGCTACCGCGTGTGACAAAACGTCTGACCTGGGCCACTTCGCTAGCAATTGCGAAATGATTTTCTTTTCTTGCCTACTAATACTTGCAGCCAACAATTGACTTGGACATGCGAATCGAGCGGGTGGTTCAAGTATTTTTAGGAAGAAAAGTGGCATTACTGACCGTACAGTAAATATTCATTTAATTGCTCTGTAATTACGACGACTCACTACAAAACGCACAAAGGGTCATTCTACAGACAGGTCTTGAAGCGCAACGGCACACAGACAATAGGTGACGGAAAAATAGAAAAGACAGCGCATTTTTTCCGTTGTGAGGGAAAGAAAGAAGAAAAAAAAAACGGGAGAAGAAAGGCTGTTCTGTTCACTCTTCTGTAACCTTTTGCCTGTTTGTCGGTGCGCTTCAGTATCCGTTCAACATTAGCTCTAACCAGCTAGTCCGTCTCGCCATCTTGTAGTCATTCTGCGACCTCAACTCGTTTTCAGTGGAGTCTCGAGCACCCTGGCATAAAATTATCTAAGTTTCGCACCCTTATCAACCTACAGTCGATCGCTATTCGCGATTGAAGGGGTTAACAACCGCGCCCACGAAAAAACCACTACCACGAAAAACCACTACCCTAAACCTCAACCACGAAAAACCACTGCCCTGAAGTGGCCTGACACAGCCTCTCTTCCGGCTGCTGCTGCCACCATAACTGCCGGCGTTCGAAAAGTGAGTGCCCTCCTAAAGCGCGCGCGCCCAGCGCCATCCCACACCTTGCCAGGCACCTTCCTCGTTCCAGCACCCCCCCCCCCCCCCCTTTTCTATTCACTCAAAGTGTCGATGAGCCACTGCGGGCAAACAAGACGCGTCCGGCGGCTTTGTGTGCATTCCAGAGCGATGCTGCGCCAAATTCGTTTATTCCTGAGCTTGCGGTCCGCCGTCGTCGCCCTCCCCTCCGTCTTGCAGCCGTCTTCGGTATCAACGGCAGTGAGCGTGCAGACGCCGAAATAATAGAGCGAGAGAGCTGCTGCTTCGAACGGCCGCCCCCCGTTTATATTCCGCTCCTGTTAGAGCCCACGTGTCAAGGTGTACGCGGAGCTGCGGTAAGGTAGGCAGTATAACATCGCCGTAGTCACACTTCTCGGCAGCAATCCCCCTCCCCCCCCCCCCCTACTCGGACCGTTCTCCCCCTTCTTTTCACCGCCGAACAATGTAGTATATAACGGGCCGGCCGCTGGCCAGCAACCGGGCGGCACAGCAACCGTAGTGTATAGGTGCTCGCGAGACATAACGCGGGCAAGTGGGCCCGCGTTGTCCCGTCACCGGTCGCGCATGTCTCTTTCTGCTTTCTTTTTTTCTGTTTTCTCTTCGCTTTCGACAAGGCGGCCTCGAGGGATGCCGAACAACGGGCCGCAGTGAGAATGCACAAGGCGGCAAGGATGAGAAGAAATCACGAGTCGGCGATCGGGGGAGGGAGGGGAGGGGGCTCGGTTGTCGGCGCTGTCCGTTCCAAAAGTAGGTCTTGCTCGCTGAGCGATGAGCACGACAAGGAAGGTGCACCTTCGGAACGAGGAGGAGAGAGCGTGCAGAGCCCGCGCGCGATGGGGGGGAGGGGGGGCGGAGTGAGGAGGCCCGGTGCAGAAGCGCGCAGCTGCAGCTGTGCGATAAGCTTAAGCGCGCCGGCGTTCGGTCACGTGATCGCACGTGCTTGTATGCAGAAGACAGTGCACAGCCGGCGGGGGTCACAACTGTCACTGGTGTGCAGATATCGGGGCGCCGAGCCGCGTCTGGCTCCACTGTCGCCTTGCATACGTACGCACACGACGGCCAAAAAAGAGCGCGGTATGTGGGAGGAGGATCGAGCTTCTTCCCATTGCTTCTCGGTCTGCATCCTGTACAGTGTGTAGTTAGCTGTCCCCCGTTGGCAAATCGAGATCAGAGCTCTCAAAGTGCAGGAACGCCACAAGTCCCTCCGATCGCCGCTCGTTCCTGAATTCGTCCGTCTTTTTTTTTTCTTTTTCGCGCTGGGTTACAAAAAAGCACTTTCGGTCGTACTTTCTTGCCTTCGGCATCACGGAATGCGCCGTCTGGCCTGTTGAGGGCCTGGCGTCTTCGAGTGAAGCTCGATCGACATGGGGATGAACGCTATGCGAGCATCTACGACAGGTATATGCGTGCGTTCTTTTCGTCGGTGCATTAGTAGTATTAAAGCCACGTACGGTTCCCGTATACGCTTTCAGCGTAGCCAAATCTGGCTTTCTTATGCTGTCAAGAAAGAGAGTGCTGGGGCTGCCGGATTCGCCGAGAAAGTGCGCACGTTCAACTGGATGACAGCCTGGCTGGTATATGTAAATAAACGAGAGGAGTAGCCAAAAGGACTTGCTCTTCGGCAGGTTGGTGTTCAGGCTTGCTACTATATATATTTGGTTCCTGGCGCACAGTAGAACACGAAACAGCCGAACAGGAAAGAAGGAGAGGCAGAGAAAAACGGTCACTCTATGTCTCACCTGTTTCCTGTTCCAGTGTTTCATGTTCTACTTTGATCCAGGAACCAAACGTATATGGCAAGAGAGGACTGGCACCACGAACGCGCCGATATACAACGATAGCTAAATTTAATGTATAGGTGAAGAGTTTTTGTTCATTACCGCAGCTGTCAGGAAGACCAGAAGGTGAACGTCAGACTTGAAGCCATTGTCACAAACTACGCTGTGCAGTTATATTCTTCGTCTTGAAATTCAATCACGTGTGCGGTTTTATCGTCCAGAAGAGCAACTCGCGCGCGCTATGTATGTGTGAGTCCGTAATGGGAGTCTTCGGGGTTTTTCTTTCTTTTTTTTTTTCTTGAAGTTGCGCACAAAGCAAATTATGTTCCACCCACCATCATATAGTGACGGTAGCCGCAGGCTGGAGTTGAACCTGCAACCTCGTTCTCATTCTGCAGCTGAACGCCACTGAATCAACGTCGCAGCTATCCTTGGTTTTGCCTATCATGGTTGCACAAGCCACGTGAAAGTTGTAAGCTGGATAGTCTGTGTTGCGGCCGGTACCTCTCTGAGGTGAGGCTGATACAGGGACATTTGTGTGTCTGTGTGTGTCATATATATAGACACACACAGACACACTATATATATATATATATATATATATATATATATATATATATATATATATATATATATATATATATATATATATATATATATATATATAGTCGGGGAACCACCGTAACGCTTGTTAGCTGCCCCCAGCTATGTATAATTTTTTTCTTTCTTCTTCTATCTTTCACGGCCCTCGCTTTCAAGCGCACTTTCATTGTCTCGCATATACTATATATGATGCGTTAACCAAGTGGGGTCATTAAAGAGAGGGATAGAAGAAAGGCAACGAGGTGAAGCAGCCGGAGAGAACGTCCTGTAGGAATAGCTACCCTTAATCTCTGGTTACTAAACATAACCATGGTGCAATCGTAAACAATTTAAGGTTAAGGCGTATACGTTTTGCCTCTTTGTATGAAATGAATATTCAAATGGCAAAATAACTTTCGCTCGAACTTTTTTTTTTTTTCGTGGTCGCCACTTTGCAAGGAGGCTCGACCGCAGCTCTTCTTAATGCGACTTTCTTGTTAAAAGTTATAACCTTTCAAGGATGACTTGACTCCTGCTTCGAAGCTCTCCGCTCTCGCTCTTCTGCAGCCGGAAATTCTGTTCTTTGTTGTTGTATAAATCCACTTTTCTTCCATTTCTGTTCTGTATCGCCCATTTGCCGCTCACGCGTGCGCTGACCTTCTATATATACGGCCACAGCGCCGTTACGGTTGAGTGGCCCTCAAATTTGCTCAAGCCGCACCTTCGACTGACGGAAGCATTTAAAGGAGCTGACCGAGGTCTCGCGTTTCTTTTTTGTACTTCTTTTTTCATTTCATTACGCTTACTTCTTTATGGTCCTTATCGGGTGACCAGTGGAGCGTTACACGGCTTACGCGGCCGCTCTCTCCTTGGACATCGGCATGTACTCTCCTCGCGCGGCAAGATATAATCTTATCACAGCAAATTTTTTTTCCCTCGGGATTTTACAGACTTGCGCAGTAAATTATAGACAGCAGTCACATCGCTACGGTATTGGTGTGTGAGTGTGGTCGAGTCCGAAGTTCCCATGGACTGAAGAAATAGTATAGCAAACAGCTTCTAATTTGTAGGCGCGCAAATATTTGCGATCGTGCATCTTTGTTAAATGTCCAACAAAATGCACACATCTGTGTTTCGGACGACAATGCATCGTCACCAGCCCGTTTTATGTCCATTGTTGGACGAAGGCGTCACACGAGCTATCACATCATAAATTATCTTTGCCTGACGCCTTCTGGCTTGCGTTGCTTCTGTGTACAACGGGTTAATTGTGCTGCTACTCCAGTTGTATAAGCGCATGAATTGTTGTAACAAGGTCACTGTCCTAATTGTCACACTAAATGTGCCTCAGGGTTCACACCTTGAGCTACAACATCCACTTGTACCATGGACCAGAGCCGCCTGCGCGTCTCGCGCGAGGCACTTACAACTTTTTCTGCGAGACGCTGGTCTCAACCAGGTGCCTTGATATCGTAGGTTGTTTTACGTGTGTGTTAATAAGTGTCGTGTGTCCTATAGCGTGTATCACTTCATTTGCCATCACAATCATCTGAAGTATATCATGCTGGGCGTGCCACCAGGCAAACTCCCCTGTTTTTTGTTAACAAGCGTCTCTCTCTCTCTCTCTCTCTCTCTCTCTCTCTCTCTCTCTCTCTCTCTGTCTCTCTGCCCTCCACGTTTCAGACAAGATCGTTCAGGTAGTAACGGGCGCACTGTTATTGTTATTCGAAGGTTTCGCTGTGCGGTTTAGCGTCGCTTTGGACAACCTTGCAATTAATCCGCACCTCCGTATGTATCCTGACAAGATTAGCGACGGTTAAGCTTTAAAAAATATGCGGGCCCAACTCCTCGCACTTATAGTCCTCGTAGTACAGTGGTGCAAACGAGATCACATCCCTTTGAGCGACTAATTCGTGAATAACGAAAAAAATATGCGGCAGCCAATAGCTAATAAATAACGGACGAATAAGACAACACCAGTAAATAAAGTGTAAAAGACGCAGACGCGGACATTGCAGTGTAGTCATGAGCGTCAGCGCACGGAATTTCAGTTAAACTGTGCATCTAACACGCACGCGCAAACGAAATGGAAGCGAATAGCGCTCTCGTACACAAACGATGCAAAACGCAAAAAAAAAAAAAAAAACACCGGCTGCAGCATCAACGACAGAAAGCGCAAACGTGCCGAGCGTAAGATGCTAAAAACATTATTCGACGCTGCTGCACACAATTCGCGACTCGTCGACACACGCAGCATCCGGGGTTCGAAGATGCCTCGGTGATCAGTTTGACGGTTCGTATCGTCCATTTTTTTTTTCCAGGAACATGACGCGTAAGCTGCGTTTTGCAAACTCTGTAGCGCATATCAGCGAGTGAATTCACGCGTGCCAACTATAGCCCGACTTGCTGTTCCGTGATCTTCGCAAGCCAGGCTTTATAGCCAGGATGTCGGTGCACTATGTAGACCGTGCGCTATGTGCTTCTGTCCGCGTTCCGTAATCTCTCAGCCGTTCTTTTTTACTTTCTTCCTCGAGCGCACCGTTTCATTTGTAACGCAGCTCGGACTGTACATCGGAGACATGTCGATGGTCGTATCGGGAGCCACGGAAAGAAAGTCCAGGCGTTGTCGAACGGTATATGTCCCGCAAACTTCCTGCTCCTGTGTACTACGTGTGCGCCATGCGTATACAGAGAGAGAGAGAGAGAGAGAGAGACTTCGCGGGCTGATCGATACAGAGCGGGATCCGGGCCCATCCCTGCACCTTGGTGCGCGTATATCTATATATACCGGGTATAACGGTTCACGGATGTTGCCTAATATGGGAGCAGACTTCCCTTACACACTATACCTCGGCAGAGAGAGAGAGAGAGAGAGAAGAAAGAACTGTAAGACACCCCTGGAATACGCTTGCTCGCATGTGTATACGCTCACCCCAGAGCTCTATGCGAGCGTGTCTCGTATCCGTGATTACGCTGACGACGCCTCTTCGTCGCGATTTCTTTGTTTTGTTTTTGTTTAGTTTTTTCCTCTTTGCGACGTGTGCCTGCTTGCTTGCCAACAACACCTTTTCTTTCCTCGAGAACGAAAACAAAATAGAAAAAGAAAGGAAAGATAGAGGATCTGAGAGGCGTCTTTCAATCTCACCCAAGCACTCCATCTGTACGCGGTTACCCGTGAGAGGTTTGTCAGAAAGGGAAAATGGATTACGATGATAGAAAGTTTTGTCCCGGTACCGTTACAGGAGTTAGCGCAGCTGAGATATACGGGGCGTATTGCGGCGCGAAGTCGTCGCATTCTCCTTCTTATTCCTCTTGCTCCTGTTCAAACGCACATCTATAGGTATATTTGAGCCACGATTCGAAGCAAACTGCTAAGTGTATAGAATGGATCGAACCCGTAAGGTATCGGCAGTGCCGAGACCTCCCGGTTATTGAGTGCATTGATTGGCCGTCGGCGTTGCACGCTCAAGGTGAATCTCAATAGAAGATGCAGCGCAGGACGTGAGGCGAAAGCCAAATTGCCATTTCCTATTACAGGGCGCCATCCTTCATTATAACGAAAATGTCAGGGCCGCTCGTTAGTCATTCCTCTGGTAGCGCCAAGATGTCCATGCAACATGAAGTTCTACAGAACGTACTTGGAATGCAACAGAGGCCTCAGGTGCTTTTAGCACTAACGTACGAAGCAAGGCGCCTCAGGCCTGCCTTCTGTTCAGAAAGAAGCCGAAGGAATCGGTTCTCTAGATCGCAAGGAATCATTTATGCTCTCACAAACCCGGTGTGATGGTTTTAGCGCGAGGTGAACCTTTTCTGTTTGCAGTGGTCAGAGGCGACGTATCCGTTTAAGGATTCGGGTGTGTCCCGCTAAGGCACCTATACCGATTGCGCATAATTCTACTTCTTTAGAGTGATAGAGCGCAGTCGGTCACCATATATCTCGCTCTTTGTAAGCGCCTCAATACAGGGGGAGCCATGCGGAAGCTTTATGCTTGCGAACGCCGAAATGAGGGACACGTGCGGTGGACTCCTGCGGAGCCAACATCGTTTCGGTTAGCACCCACTGTACACTGTAAAATAATTTACACCCTTGAAAAGTGAATTAGGCTGTAAATGTGGCTATAACTCACACTCTCACACCCTTTATCAGTCGCGAGGGTGGGAGTTATAGACACGTTTGCACCCTTATTCACGCGTAAGGGTGTGAGTTATCTTACGGTGTACGCATACTCCGCGATTCGCGACATTCCTCACGCACGTAGCGCTGCGCGTCCAATTCGGGAAGTCAGGCGCCGTGGTTGTTATTCTTAGCTCTTCCAGCATGGGTCAGTGGAGATGCAGGCACTTCTTTCTTAAGAATCAATTACATTAGAGAGAGACAGAGATCGCGCTATACAGCAAATTTTGTTCCTTTCGTGGTACCCTGCTTGCGCACGAACAACTGGGCCACACGGACGGCGTGAAGTGCATATTTTTTTGGTATTCTCCACTGGTAATCAATTACTTAAAGAGAGACCGAGATAGAAAAAAAATTACGCATATAGCCGGCCGAGAAAAACTAAAATTGTTTCGTTCCGCGCTGCTCCCGCGAGAGTTTCTTTTGTATTTTTTTTTCGCTTTCGCTCGTGGATAGACGTTCCCACGCCTAATTCCTCCTTTCCTCGCACGCGAACTGAGGCTCGTTTCCCTGAGAAATCTGTTTTCCCGGCACGTTCCATAAGATGGATGCTTCGCAATCGACTCGACTCGACCGCGGAGCTGCTCTACACACGATGGCTCCGCACCTCTACAGCTGGGCAGGCGCGCTTGAGGAAGGAGCCCGAACTGGGCAGTATACGCATTTCTTGAGAGAGAGAGAGAGAGAGAGAGAGAGAGAGAGAGAGAGAGAGAGAGGGGGGGGGGAGGAGGGAGAGGTACTAGTTACGCGGAGCGCAGACTCATTGCAATCATCGCTGCAGCTTGCTCTTAATTTCATTCTTCTGGTTCACGGCGACCTACCCGCCCTGTATTCGCTGGTTCCTTTCTTTTTTCGTCTTCATCTTTCGCTGCTTTACGCGAGGTAATCGACATGCCTCTGCGGCTTTTCTCCGAAGAGCGAGATGATTGCTCCCGTGGAATCTGGAGCACCTCTTTACCCGCAGGCACTAAAGCTCGCGCGGGGACCCACGAGACCGCGCGCGAGCACTTTTTATATACGTACTCAAGGTCCGGGTATATGTAGAGTGTGTTCTTGAAACGCTGGAGCGTGGAGAAAAAAAGAAGTATCGTGACGAATGGCTTCCCGCAAACGGCGTTGTTTTCTACTATAAGGTAACGTTATTCTGGGCTACTGGAGTTTACCCACGAACAATGTTCTCTCCCACTTCGAAACGACGATGAAACGGGCTTGCTATTCTTGAGTCCTGTGTTCGTGGACTGCGTGAAACTTGCCCTGACCATCCAGCTTCTCTTCTCTCAAGTGATTGTTCAACACGAAGCGCCCACAATTAAAGTCACGAGATGAACCGATTAAACACTTGGCTGGGAAGCGGCCGCCGAATTTCATTACGGTACGTCGGTGCAATTAGGGATTTTGCCGTTTAAACCGTACAAGCGGGAGTCTATCGACTTCTCTATGGGGGACCTAGCGCCTCCTCTGCCAGGACAGTTGCGTGTGAGTACAAAGGCACGGGCTGCATGCAGCTTCTGCACTGCTCTCGAAATGGGCTCGCGTTTTTCCCACAACAGTGCAGAGAATAATAAGTCGACGCCCAGGGAGTTCTCGCTCTAAAGGTTGGAACGGTGTACACATACTGTGAATGAGCATTAAAACTGATTATAATACTTGCCAACAAATAGAGAGAAAAACAGACACACAGCACCCTGTTCCACCTCATTCCACCCCACCGAGCTTATGGGCGATGTCAGCCACTCGGGAAAGAGAACTGGAGGAAACGCACCCCGATTGATTGGACGCAGCTCCACTGCATCTGATCGCCCTGCGCTTGAAGCCGCCGACTGAATGCAAGCTTCACGGAAGGATAAGTAGCAGACAATGGGCGAGCCTTCCTCCCGTCTTTGGAACAGGCAGCCGGCTCTCGTTGTAATGATTGGATTACACGAGCCGTAGCGTACAGTGTTCTCAATGCATGTGGCTGGTGAGGTGCAGCATGAGTATAGGAAGAAAACCTTCAAGAGGTGACGCGGGTACAGAGCTTCCTGCTCCTTAATCTATCCTATCTTCCACGCGCATGACGCTTTCTCACCTTAGCTTTTTACATTGTGTCTCCGTAAAGTGATGGCGAACGTTTCAAACGCAATCATTCAATCCAATATGAAATCTGGACACGCCGAAATTTTCAGAAAGTTTACCCAAGTTTAGCGACAGCGTTTTCTGGATGGCGACTACCTCTCCAGTTTATCTTCTTTACCGCCAAAGTCGTCTCGGAAGTGCAGGTAGTTGAAGAAAGAAACACTTGTCTCCGTTAGAACTTCGGCAAGAAGAAAAACGAAGCAAAACAAACTTGTTCACGGTTCAGCGTTCACACCGAACTGTAAAGAGACTTCGAGGAGGCGGCTCGATAAACGGTAGCACAAGGGCTAGAAGTGGGAAAGGAAGGTGGGGGGGGAGGCTAGCAGTCCAGAATGGGCCGGTCAGCGGAGCGTAAAGGAAATCATATGCGGGTCCGCACGGTTTTCAGACTAGCGGATGGGAATCTTTAGAGGACCATTTTGGCAGCACCGTTACCCGCCACTCTCGAGACCTTGCAAGGCCGTTCGGCTCTTGTACCAGGACGGGGCGAGGGGGGGGGGGGCGGTCGAAGTGGTAGGAGGGAGGTGGGGGGGGGGGAGTTGGCTGCGCGCACAGAGGACAGGCAGACCGCGACGGCTTGACACACTTCGCACACACTGCATATACTCCGGTATGCGAGGACGCCAGACGCCAGAAAGAGCCCAGAGACCTCGTCCCGCTATGGTCATTCCCGAAGAGTTAACTTGATTGAGTGTCTTTCTTTCTCTGCTTCTTTTCTTGCAGTCTTTTTTTTTTCTATCGGGTTGCATTTTGGCTCATTCCTCCTTCGTCCATTTTGTCTGACCTTTATTCTTTGCTGATTATTTATTTTTGGCGTCATTCTACTTCAGTGTTGAAGAAAGTCCGGCAGGCTCCGCAGCTCCGAGTCAATGACTGCGCTGAGCAGCCCCACTGCCATGTACCCCTTCGCGTTACCGGTCGCGTCCTTACTTGAATGCGGAAATTAAGCTATCTACGGAGTTAGAGCCGGTAGGGCTCTTGTCTCGTACCACGCAGAACTTAAAGATGCGTAGCTAACGCCACTGGTCTCTGAATCAGTTCATCCCAGGCGCCGTGTGGCAGTGATCTCTTGAAGAACGGCTCATCACAAGGCGACTGATATTGCGCACTGTATCCCGTGCGCCGTGTTCGCAGACACTCCCTTCTGTTCTTCTTCTCTCTCTCCTTTATTATTATTGATATCTTTTTTTTTTGTATGGTGGTGGGGGGGGGGGAAGCGAAGGGTGGCAGAGGGTGTTGTATGTACTGTCGCCACCGAGAACGATATTCGACAAAAGTGTGAATTGTAAAAGCATCGGAGTTTGTTTCATTCCCCAGAAAGAAAGTCATTGACGTCATTTTTCGCCAAGCGTGATTATTTAAAGGAATTACTCTGACGAACTGTATGAGGGGGCTTAGGCGTTTACCATGGTTGTTTAATACAGGCCCTGAGAAAGAGAGGGATACAGGAAATAAAGCTATTATCTGGGGATGTAGGAGTTAAGGGAGGTAGGTACAGTGACGCGCAATATGACCTACAACACCGATGCCCGTGGTCGAAAGGGCTCCAAGACTGTACGGCTTTTAAATTACGGCGTTTTACGTGCCAAAACCACTCTCTGATTATGAGGCACGCCGTAGTGGAGGACTCCGGAAATTTCGACCACCTGGGGTTCTTTAACGTGCTCCTAAATCTAAGTACACGGGCATTTTCGCATTTCGCCCCCATCGAAATGCGGCCGCCGTGGCCGGGATTCGATCCCTCGACCTCGTGCTCAGCAGCCCAATACCATAGCCACTGTGCAACCACGACGGGCGACTGTACGGCTGCGCAGACGCAGGGGTAAGTTCCAGATTTAAACAAGGCTTCAATTAGTGGTATTTATTGAACCGCTATTTTGCATGTCAGAGCCACAGCGCAGCCATGGAGCCCCTTCGACCACGAATAAGGGTGTTGCAACTCATATTGCATGCATGTGACTGTACATTACACTATCTATCTAATTATCGTATACGAAGCTCCACATGCGCGAGAAGGACCCTATGGACCCTTCGTACTTGTCTACTTCCGGTGGTTATAGCTTTTATTGCCTCTTCCTAGTTCGTCACACACCTATGTACGTATGCTCGTGAGTCTGGTGAGGGCATAGATCATCGGCGCAAGTGCTGTAAGCTGCCTGTTCGGTATATAGCGACGGGAGGGACCTTCGTGTTCGCTACAAGTTGCTAGCACTAGCGCTGATCAGCGGGATCAGCCAATCGTCAAAGAAACCGGTATACCTACAGCACTGATTCCCCTACGGGTCACCCCCCCCACACCTTGCGCGGTCGGACGTTTCTGACGCCTGAATTCAAACGGTTCGTCCACGTACGCGCTCCGGCCACTCGAGCAGCGGCTGGCAGGCCTTCGGGAAAAGAAGTCCGCGTATATACAAGAATACCCTGTGCGATCGAAGCGTAGCTGAAAAAAAAAACAAAGAGAAAGCGTGCCCCGGCGGCGTTCCTCGGCGTCTTGGGTCGCTGATCGCCCGGGGCCGTCGGCGGCCAAGCGAGCAAAACGCCCAGGGGGCACCCGCGGTACCCGCTGCTGCCTGCACGCCGCTGCCTGTGGCACGGAGCGTACTACACGGCATGCACACCGTACGCACACGCATGCACGGCTCGAGCCTGTTGCTGCCGGTATAGTCATACAGCCGCTGTCGGGCTTCTCCCGGCAATCTCCGCTAAGAATCGCTCTCCGCGGCCTCTGTATATGCCGTACACACGCTGAAGGCGGTATCGCCGGGCACCGCGCGCACATGCCCTTGCGCGGCGCGAAACCGTTCGCGACTTTGTGCCTGTGTAAACTGGCGCTCTTTCCTGGGCGCGATCGCCTTCTTTCGCGGTCTCTCTCTCTCTCTCTCTCTGCGTAGCCGTTCTCTTCGTTCGCGGTTCTCTCTCCTTCTCTTTTTATAATTTTGTCGCTGTATGTGCTTGCGTGTCGCTTTCGGACTACCTATGTGCGGGCGCTTAACTTTGGACACGAGGGAAGGCAGCCCGCGTTTGTCTTCGGTTATCGAAGCGAGGTCGCGAATAGATTTCGCGGACCGCGCCGCATGCTTGTAAAGAAAGCCGCAGCGAGGGCGCGCGCTCTTGGCGAAACGCCGTCGCTTTGTGCGCGAAACAAATTGCTTACGAGGGCGAAGGAAGCTGAGGGTGCGATTAGAAGCCGAGAGCCGTATATTTTTGTAACGTTCCGTTTCACTTCCAATTCCTCTTTTGTTACACGTAGCACCGAGTGGCCGATCCCTGCGATAACAGCGTATAGCGGCGGCGGTGGCGGCGCCGCGTGAGTCACGTCGTAGCCAATGACTACCGGCGAAAAGAATGGCAAGCGAAATGAGTCGTTAGGCAATGAAGGACTCCCAGGTTCGATAGAAGCCGGAAATCTGGACGTTTAGCAGCAGAAAAAAAAAAAGAGAAAGAAAGATTTAACCTTGCTTCAGATTTTAGCGAAAGGCGCGATGGACTCCCTAAGGTTAAATTGGCTGTCGCGCGCGCAGAGTCGCAGATGCTTGTCTCGTCAACCTCAACACTGCTGTAATTTCTAGTCGGGAACTCACGATGCTCTGAGAATGACTCGTTTAAAATGAAACGCGGGACAACAAATTTCACACGTAAGATGCGCTGCGGCACGCCTGAATACTCCCCTGTTCGAACTGACCTCTATAGCAAAGAAGCGAAAGTGAAACGAGACGTAATTCCGATCGATACATTCCGCCTTGAGGTGTCGCTATTAAAACGCGCGTGGTAAGATGACAGAACGAGTCCAAACCTGTCGTCTGATTCGGTAGTGCAATTTACCTCTCCACATGCAAATGTCACTTCGCGTAAAGTTTTTTTTTGTATTTATGAGAGATTGCCCCTAGTGCGAAGTTCTCCATCCCTCCTGTGCGACCGCATTGTTTCATCTAGCATCCATCACTAACCTGTATTTCTTATTTGTATTATGCTGCGTCTGACGATGGCATTTTCACCCATATGACCATTGAATGGCTGACCCAGTGCGATCACTTATGTGTAATCTCGACTATCTTCTAATCTATATCGAATCAGCCACATCAAAAGTTGCCTGTAGAAATAGAATCAATCGTTTGGAGCGTTCGTCTGGCATGTACCCACCTATAGTGAGCAGCAACCCATAAGACCTCGCAGGATACGACCTTTTGTACGTGATACGCGGGAAATCTCTCTCATCTCGCGAATAGATAGCAATCAAACCGGTTGAAATTTTGATAGAGGCATCTGGGTGCTCCTCATTAAAGTCACAGCAGTGCGACGATCATTGTCCCTGCTTGTAGATGCACTGGTCTGATAACTTGCAAATCGTTGGCACCATATATGACTCTCGCGTCTCGTGCGCACGATCCAGTGGTGGGTGTCAACAAATCCGATTACTAATTCTTAAACCAGTACCAAGACAAATCCGAAGACAAATCCGAAGACTAATTCGAAGACTTGTTCGAAGGCTAACCCGGAGGCAAATCCCAAGACAAATTCGAAGACCATTTCGAAATCCAACAGCTGGAGTCAAATCCGACCGTCATCAGAAGCAGGGCATACCGTTCCGCCTCGCTAAGGCACCGAACAATGCGTGAACTTTGTGAGTGTATCACTCCGTATCGGCCTTCGCCAATCGTCAAACCGCTCGACCGATCAATGGCCGCAAGGATTACGGTAGAAAGCGTGCGAGTTCGTTCTGTCGGTCGCTCGAGGACAGCGACAAATACTACCGTGTATTTATTGATGCGTGCCGCGCTGCTCTGTGATACGCTTTATCGTAAATCGGTGAAAGGGCACCTTGATCTCGCGTCCTTGGTGAGTTGTCCCGACTGTTGCCTTCGACTTCTCTTGTTCAATTTTGTTTTCCTTTTTGATTTCCTTTTCATTCCCAAGTCACGCAAGGGAATGGATGGTTTCTATTCTGTTCTGTCTGCTTGTATTGTTATACTGCGTCAATGTAGGGCCCGTTCCTGGTGCTGTTTTCTAACCGCGGCCAAGTAGGAAATTGAGTATTCCTAAGCCTTCCTATTCCCAAAATCGAAGCTTCCCTCACACGGAAAGCACGATCACATACATGTTACTGACAGCGCACTATACGCATTATATATTGACAGAGAAAGCACTTTATTTGCACCCGTCAGGGAGTATGGGTGATCGCGGTGAGACGCAGCTCCCCCTTTCGCCGTCTACCTCCTCCCTAGACGTCGGCCGGAATTAGTTGGCTTCCGGCGGCGGCCTGGGCTTGACCGATGACTTGTTTTGGGGCTTGTTCTTCCTGGCTACGGAGGGGAACCAGGCTCCCCAACATGCAGACATTGCGGATGGGCAAGCTTATAGCTATGGGAGTGCCCCGCGACCTCCGCTTCAAGAAAAAAAAAAAAAAAAAAAGAACACGTGTTGTCAAAGTTATCACCCAACAAGCCCTCCTGTGTCAAGCGGTTATACTGGGGCAACAAGCGTGTCTGGGGGAGTGGATCACTCTTCTACGGGAGAACAAAAGAAGTGGAGAACTGAGTGCTGTTAATCACAGAAGCGTTTTGTTGGCTACCCTACGCTAGGGGAAGGGAAAAGGAGAGTGGAAAGAAATAGAGGGAGAGAGAGAGGGGGGGAAGAGAATTGGAGTCACGCTGTATGCTTGCCCGCGCACTGATGGCGCCGCGCGGTCAGAGACGTTCACAGAGTCCAGTCGCCCTCAAGAGCCTTCACCGCCTTGCGGGCCGACAAGCGATGGAGACGATGTTCGAGCGGCCGATCATCCAGTCTCTGCAATTCGTCTGAGAGCGCTTGCGTTTCTTTATTCAAATCGAGGACAGGTGCACAGCAAATGCTCCGTATCTTCTCTTCGCAGCCGCGGACGTCGCACGCACGCACCACTCTCGGTCACTCTCATACGAGCGCCCTCCCACCCCCCAAAAGAAAATACCATGGTGAGTTCTGGTGCAACGCATAAAGAATGCACCTGGTCAGGAAGACCGCGAACACAGCAAAAGAGGCCAAGAGTGAGCATCGTGTATTAGTTGCAAACTATAATAAATTATGTTTCCTCCTCCCTAACCTCTTGCTCCGTTTTTTCTTCTTCACCGCAGTCTAAACGTACCAAAACTGAGCGCGAAGAATGGAGGTTAACCGAGGGGCCCGATTTTTATTAGTCATAAGAAACCAACAAACACTGACACAAGGAAACGTAAATACCACACTTCTACAAGGAAACATAAATACCCAGGAAAGTGGATGGGGAAACGGCGCCGCGGTCGCTCAATCGGTAGAGCATAGCACGCGAAACGCGAAGGCTGTGGGATCGTTCCCCACATGCGGCAAATTGTTTTTTCATTCACTTTCATTTCCATTAATTTAGCGTTTTTTTTTATGCCATTTATTTAAGCGCAAGTAATTTCCCCTATCTGGTCCTTGGTGTCATTGTTTGTTGGTTTCTCATGACAAAACTGAGCGTGTCACTTTGAAAGGTGTCCCGAGCGAAACTGTTCGCGCACGCGCGACCAGTGCACACGACAAAGCTGCAAATTTACATAATTCGCCGACACCTCGCGCGCGCGTGCGAGCGCAAATATCGCGCACCTTTTCTCGCTCTTCGCGCCATCCCGAACGTACACTTCAGTACACTGGACTCTAGCGGACGATGTGTGTGTGCTGTGCTATGTGCTCTTTCTCTCTCTCCCTTCCCCATCTTTCATCGCCCCATCCCTCTCCCATGTTTAGGGTAGCAAACCGGTTAAGCTAAACTGGTTAACCTCCCTGCCTTTCCGTCTCCACTTTTTCCTTCCTTCCTTCCTTCCTTCCTTCCTTCCTTCCTTCCTTCCTTCCTTCCTTCCTTCCTTCTTTCCTTCCTTCCTTCCTTCTTTCCTTCCTTCCTTCCTTCGGCAGTGGGCACACGCGCCTCTCCTCGCACGTGCACCATCCCTCAGACACGATCAGTCCAGACGCGAGTTCACCGCGGGTCGTCGCGAGACGCGTTCCGTGTCCACGCTACCGCGCCGCGTCGAATCGTAACCGCATTGCCCGGAGAAGTCCTCTGACGGCAGCGGCTCATTCGCGTGGCGTCGCGGTGCGCACTCAATGGCTGCGAGTCTGCGCGAAGTCAAGGCTGATTTCGAAACTATAGCCGCCGGGATGACAGCGCAGCGTTGACTCTTCGTCAGCGGAAGGGCATGACGAGACCACGCTCTCCGCGCTTGTCCGTCAGCAGATATATATATATATATATCGGTACCGTGGCTGACATTTCCAATTCTTTATATTTTCGTACTTGTTCTAGTCGAGTCACGTTGCGAGAGGTAAACCGGTCGACGCGCCTGCCTATAACACGTACGGTTAACACGAGCCGTATTATGTGAAGCATCTGGCAAAAACCATCCACAGCCCCGTCCTCACCTCCCCCCCCCCCCCCCACAAAGGCGTAAACTCACAGTACACAGTCAGCAATATCGCGCCATCTTATCACAGCATGCACAAGGCATCCTGTGCACAAAGGGCGGGTATCTTTGACGCATTCGGTGGCATCGGCGACGATCTTCCAAACCATAGTACGTTTTTAAAAGATTATGCTATTAGGGGAACACTATAGCGCATCACCATTGTAAGGTAAGTAAGTAAATTTCTTTCATTTCTATTTTAGTTAGACCCCAGATGTAGGACACTTTCTGCCTGCGTAAGTTATAAAATGTGGGTCGAAGCGCCCGCGCGGCATGATGCAGACGCACCTGGCCGCGATCCGTCATGTAACGCGACGATGCGCAGCCTCAACGACTAGAGATCCTGTCATAGGAACTCCAGTCGCGGGGCTCTCCCCGATCAAGCGACGGCCGTTACCATACGTCACTATTATAACTTGTCCGTGTAACGCCAAATTGTCCTACCTCGCGCTGGGAAACTAACGACACGCTGTTGCGCTAACGGGCGTCCGAGACAGGCGGGTCATGACGGATTGTTGCTCCCGTTACGGCTAGTTGGCTCGTTCCGGAGCCATCCTCCGAGGATACCGTTTATGCGACTTCTAGTAAGCCGGGCGGGTTAGGACCGGTTGCTGCCTTCCTCTCCCTCGACTCTGAATTGCGCCCGACCGCTGAGGTTGGAGCGCGTTCGAACGAACAAAACCACTTCGACGGTGGGGAATTGCTCCTCTAACGGGTTCCAGAATCAGTTCACCTCGCTGGCTGTAGTCTCGTCTGTCCATTGCCCATAAGAGACACGGGGCCGAAGAAAGAAAAGAAGGTGAAGGAGAGAGAGAGAGAGAGAGTGAAAGAAGTTGGAAGAAATAACATGGAATTAAGGAAGAAGAAAAGAAGATGACAGCGAGGAAAAAGAAAGAAAGAGATGAGAAAAGAAAGAAATGCGTCCATTTAGGGGCTCAGGTAGGCGCATCCGTGACTAGGCGACCGCAGGACAGAACAACGAGTACCGGGTCTCCTACGGTAATCTCCTATAGCGAACTCGTCCGGAGGGCGGACGGGCGGCCGCATGAGGTCGGCTTCGGACCGACGACGTCGACCGGCGTCGACCGGCTCGCGTATACGGAACGGGCTGCTCGATCGGTGTTTTCTTCTTCTTAGTGTATGCGCGCTCTTCCGCAGTTTTCAAGCGCCGCACAAGTTTGTCTTTCTTTCTTTCGTGCGGGTGCATCGCGGGCCGCTTTCGCTTGCCGGTTCCGTCGGTGCAAATGCTTATCGGCAACCAAAGCGAGCGACCACGGAGAGAGCCTCGGTATAAGGGAATTACGGTTCTTTGCCTTCGATCTCCGCGGTCCGCTTACACGGCATGCTGCTGGAAAGCCGCGAGAAGGCTTCGCCAGCACGCTCGGCTGCGTCGTCTCAGTTGGTGTTGCGTGTGTGTTTAAGGCTTGCAAATAGAAAGAGACAGAGAGGAAGGGGGACGGGCGATTGTTGTTGGTTCGGCGAGCACCTACCTGTCTGCGCGTCCGCAGCCGCGGCTTCTGTAATTCCACAGCAATGCAGCAGGAACCATCCCCGGGCGCTCCGCGGCTCCTCTCCCATGTAGGGGGCGTCACGGGGTAACGGCGGAGTTGCGAACTTCGCGGATTCCGGGGGTGACCCCCGCGGCTGTTTAGAGCGAGACATCGCCACCGCGCGCGCTGCTGAAAGCTGCTATAGCGGAACATTCGCCAAGTTTGAAGCAGGCGCCGACGTACAGCCCCTCTTTTCGCAGGCTGGCGAAATGACGGTGCACACAATGTTTGATGCGGTCGCGGAGGTGGTGTGGTGCGGATGTTCGGGCTAGTTCGGGCGCTGACCTCGCATAGATTGTATTAAAAGCCCGAGCATTTGCGGTCCTTCCGGTTTCTTTTTTTTTGCTCGTAATGCAAACTATACTTCAATCAACCAACTCGCAACAAGCCTACGAGCCAAAATAGATTAACGACAACGGAGTTCACACCTTTACTTCAGCGCACTTTAGACTTGATGTGGCCTTTAGACTTGGACGTTTCTTTTAGTGGGCAGTATATCGCGGGGTGTTCCTGAAGCGCCGTGGAGTATAGCACGCTAGCGGTATAAGTCACCAATCGCTCTTTGTATAATATCGATGCAGTGGATGCTATACGTGGACTGCGTGGTGTGGAAGCCTCAAATGACGCGGCCTCTCGTCCGGTGTGTTGTGCTTCCCCTTACACCTCATTGAACTTTCTTGTCGCCGTTAGTCATGCACAACCTATATAACGCGTCTCATTTGATATTGTTGCACGTTTAGCTGCCCCACGTGTTAAAAAAAGAGGCGCTCGTGCAGCGACGCCTTTGCACGAGCTGCCTTTGCATATTTGTCGAAATGCTCAACCGGGAGCCTACGGACAACTCATTTAAACTCTCACGCCTTATATTTAGCCGCGGACACAGTGTCATAGCTGAATGCAGATTTTCGCTTCCGAACCTCTCGCATTCTTTCGTTTTCTTTTCGTACGCTTGAACGGAGCCCTGCACATGACGTTGAAATAGCAGGTTGCGTGGACACACGCCGCATTCCTTGGAGCATATGGTTTAGAATATTTCTTAGGGGCTCACTAACGTAGGTGCATATACCAAAATACCAGTCAAACTATTATAGGAAGCCGCCGCGCTTGTGGCGACGCCAATTCAAGCTATGGGTGCAGCATTTTATACGCTATATAACGCACGAGGTATACATATGCGGAGGCGGCCATGTGGAGACGCCTATATACCTATAGTGCGAGCCCAATGGCCCAATGTTTTGGAGCACGGAATCCGAGAAGAGGCGTCGTTTGGCCGCAGTAAATTAATTCATCCACCCTAAAATTGAAACTTTTGGATGTATGCTCTGTACGGTGTTGCACATCTCTACACCTCACCGCCCTTACCTCGCTATGGCACCCACTACGACGACGACATTGTTCTTGTCATCGCGGTCGTCCATCTTTCGTAGCCACACGTGCGTGCTTGCGTACGTGTTGCTTCTCCTCTAATCGCTCGACCGCTCATTATGATCATTAAAGCCTCCTTGATTATGACGAATGCGGCGTGGGAAAATCGGTAAGATGACAGACGGGGACAGGCTCTAAGCGTCAACCACCTTAATAAATTAATTATCACCTTGGCAGCCGCGTGTTGAAAATTGGCACCTTAATAAAATGCTTCGGGCTGAACGGCGAATTTCCGAGGAGCTGTTCTTCTTTTTCTTTCGCGACTGCGGTGATCCGAAAACATTTGTTGTCGGCTCTACGGGTACGTATAGGTTTGCAAGTTATGCTAGGGCTGCGCGACCTTGCGACTAAAGTGACGGCGCTGAACGTACATGAATGAATGAATGAACTTTATTCCCCTTTTAAGAAAGGGGAGGGGCCAGGGTGGGGGGAGGAGGGAGGTCTGCATCTGCGCAACGGGTGCCACCGAACCGCTCTAATAGCTGTCAGCATGTTCACCCCACCTCACGTCACCCTGTCATTCGTTTATCGCTTCTAACTTCGCGGGGGAAGCCGCCAGCATTTTAAATACCAAATTAGATAAATAATAATCAGCGCGGCTGAACGAGGACGTAGATAGAAGCAGTTACACAGACACTGTTCCTTTCCACGTCCTCGTTCAGTCGCGCTTATACACTCTATCGTGGATTCTAACCAACTAGCCCGCCAACGTGTTCTAACGTGTTTAACACGTGCCAAAGTGTTTTTTTTTTTTTAAGTAGATAAACAAATCGGGTCAATCGAGAAACAAGGTAGCAATTTTTTCTTGGACGCTGAAGTTAATCTTGAGCAATTGTGCCTGCCGCACTATCGTGTACAGCTCAACGCGCGAGCTCGTCGGCAAACGACCGCTTTTGCCACTCGAAGCCAGTTTCTCTCCAGCCACTTCCGTCCGGTCAGAGGAATTGAGTTGTCGTCTTTCGCCGCCGTCAGTATAATACGCTGGTTCGAGCCGTATCGATCGATCCGTCGGCTATAACGCGTCGCTTCTCTCGCGTTTTACACTTTCCGGGCGAACGCTGCGCCGTAATGCCCTCTCGGGTCGCCGGATCGAGCACGCTTCCTGCATTCCCACCGTCCGCGATGGTTTGTGGCGCTCTCCGCCTCGCTGCGGTCGTTTACCTTCGCCCCGCCGTGTCAGTGCGGGATTGCGTTCGCGCGCGCGAGCCCATTTTTTTATTTCGTTTCTGCTTTCCCGCGCGTACCACCAAAAACAATTTCGCCATTTGTCTATTTTTTTTTTGTTCTGCTGGTTTCCTTTCTTCTTCTCCTTGTTATTCTTCATCTTCTTTTTTTTTTTTCACTCTTTAGCTGTGTGCATGTAGTCAACGTCATGTTTGTTTCCGTTAGGTTATATCTTCGAGCGCGTGACGAGAAAAAAAAAAAAAAGAACGGTACGCGAAAAGACACTTAACTAAACGACGGCGACCTTCGAAGCGCTCACTATACGGGAGGTTTTGTTTTTTTTGAGTTTGGGAAAGGATTTCGCATAGCGCGCGCAGGAGATGGGAGAAAAAAAAAAAAAAGATTGCGCGTGTTGCGGTGCGAAGACGAGAGGAAAACGACGGAAAAGCGATCGAGGCCCGGTGGAGAAAAACAAGGCGATATACTACACGCGAACTGACACGCATAGAGAACCGGATAGATACGCGTTAGCGAGAGCTTTCTTGCCGAGCTGTTGAGGGTGCTGTAGTTCCTTATACTGCGTGTGTGTGTATCTGGGTGCTTTCTTTTTTTCCCCGGCTGTTTCGTGCCACAGCCGTTAGGTTACAGCGCCTCTTAGTCTAAATTTGACGTTTGCGGCGCCCTGAAGTCTGTCGCTCGCCGCGTGCGCAGGTTGCACGTTCGATTAGCTGGAGCGTCACGTGATCATCGCGTCCGCTATTGCCGAAAGTCTGGTACGCGTTGGTTATACCGTCATTGCGAAACGGGGATAACGGCGCCATGAGGAAGTCGGTTATCTGACACTGCGGAACGTGATAACAGCGTTCAGGAAATTCGCTATACTGGCGTCGTTGAAACGCGTTAAACAGCGGTAAAGAAGTTGGTTACTGCGGCCATCGCGAAACGCGTTAAGAGCGCTACAACGTCGCAGCACTTTTTACGTCTCGGGCGCCAGGAAGACGAGACATCACGTGCGATAATCACGCCCCTCGCCTCAGTCATGATCGAAGCTATATGTGATTAATAAAGGGAAAATCAGACATCCACCCGTTCTTAGCAATTGCTACAATGGAAACCCATACGGTTTCCTCGAAAGGAAAGCCTCAGAGTTGAAGAAAAATTCGTCCTGGTCCGGGACTCAAACCCGGGACCACCGCTTTTCTGGAGCAGCCGCTCTACCATCTGAGCTAACCAGGCGGCTAGCAGATGGCAGGGCGAAGTCGAATTTGTCGACAACACACGAAGCAAAGGCAAGTGTTTGACGTAGTAGTTCTGCGGAAACCCGCAAGGTGGAGTAGCTGCTCCGGAAAGGCGATGGTCCCGGGTTTGAGTCCCGGACCAGGAAGAATTTTTCTTCAACTCTGAGGCTTTTCTTTCGAGGAACGCGTATGGGTTTCCTTTGTTGCAATTGCTACGAACGGTTGGATGTCTGATTTTGCCTTTATTAATTACTTCTCTCCACCTTGCGGGTTTGCGCAGAACTACTACGTCGAAGCTATATGTGGTTTAGCATTTTTGCGACCACGTGGCAAACGAACTCAACAGGAAGACACGACGTCGTCATGATGTTCCGCCTGGTGGACGCGCTGTTTGACGTACTTTCCTTTTAATTCATATTCTCGCATTTTTGTAAGCAATGGTGGCGCTTATGCCGTAAATATCACGGAAAAGAGCCCGCATGGGGTCGGGTCTCGGTTATGTTACGTTATGTCTGAAGGTAGCGTCGAATATTATCCATATTTGCAGAGGCAACCTGATGATTGGCAAGTTATGATTGGCTATGACCATTATCCAGGTAGTCCATAAGTATGTAAAGAGCGCGATCACCGATCTACGATTATTACCGATCTCGACCGCAAATTCATAACACGGACCGGATCACTAGCTTTCGCTTGTTCTTTGCGCAGCACATAGATACGAATGCTTCGGCAGGTAAACATCGCCGGCGCGTTTGGGGCGAGCACGGCACGAGTACCATTCACGCACCGACCGGAACCGGACAAACCAGCCTTTCCTCTCCGTTATTGTCTCCTCGCGCCGCCACGCTGCGGGTAAATGCCAATTCAAATGCTCGCGCGGCGCTGCATGCATACGCAGCGGGCGTGGGCGGGGAACAACGGGGCACGTGTGCACATGCTACGCGTGCACAGCGAACACGCGTTTTTCGTGTACTGCAGCATCGCGCACGCTCTGTCGCAATTTTCTTTTTTTTCTCGGAGCAGAGCGCGCGCGCGCGCGTGAAGATCCCTGACCCTACGCGAGGTCCAGGAACACACATACCTCGCCGGCGCATCAGAGACAGAGCGCAAATGCGCGAACGTGATGCCGCTGAGGTCTTGTTTCCTTTTCACTTTCCCCCATCTGCCGAGCGAGACAATAACGACAACGGCGGCGGCAGCTGGAAGAATGCCGCTCCTGTGAGAAGGAAAGAAGGGCGAAAGAAGATGGGCGTTGAGCTGGCGGAATAAGAAGCGGGTCTCGCTCGGTGGTGTGGCTTCCCGACGAGCCATCGGCGTATAGAAAAGCCTGCAAACTCGCGTTCGGTGCGTTGCTGAGGGTTTCTCGGTGTGGCGTGTACGCTATAGCGGCCGTCACCTCGTCGGTTTCGACACTTCCTTCCTTGGCGAGCACGTGCAGCAGAACGTCGAGACGAGCTCGCAAAAAAAAAAAAAAAGGGGGGGGGGAATTTAGGAGCGTGGATGATTCTGCCCACACGCTTATGCGTTCGCACCTGCTGATTCGCGGTGAAGCAATAACGTTGCGTCCGCTCGGCGCTTCGCTAACACAATGGGTGCATAACCTGGTTTGCGCCGCTTTAGTAGTTCGTGTGTGTAGCGATGAGAATGAGGGGGAGGGGGCAAGAAGCGGAGGAGGCGTAAGCCTAATTGCTCGTTTACAGCGCTGCAGACCAACGGTTCTGCTTCTTTTCTTTTTTCTTTCTTTTCGAGCCACACGGTTCTGAAGAGAAGTCCTTCGTTTTTGTTAGCCTTTCGGGTCGTAATGTAACTGAGAACGACTGGCACCTTCGGACTCGCTTTAAGGTGCGGTCAAGGCTGTTGAGTTTAACGCGAACGTTGCGAAACAGACAAGGCTATTCAGCAAAAAGATGCTTGTATATGCGATGGAAAGGGAACATGCAAAGCGATTCTTATTGCCTCGTCTCGCCCGCAGTCTCCGCCGCAGATGAAACCTTATGCGTGGGAAAAGGCGGCAACTCGAAACGTACATCACCTTCCGTTGGAAGGCAGAGCACTAAAGGCATCCCGGGAGAAGCACCTGCGCAGTGTAGTGAGGCCCTGCAAGGACAGCATCGGAAACACGGACTGGACGTAACAGAGGCACTTAACTAGTACTGCAGCTTCGCGTGGGAGGCGTTCATAATTACCCACGCTTAAGTCGACTTCCTTTCCCCTTCCCCACTTCTCAAGAGAAGCCTCTAGCGACCATTTAAATGTATTGTTTTCTCTCTCAAGCTCATTATTTCTAAATGTCTGACGTCGCGCGTCAGAGCGAGCTGTCTGGCATGTTACCGGTGAAGAAAAATTCTACATTAGATTATATTCTTAACATTCCTCATCATAATTAATAAAGGGAAAATGAAACATTCACCCATTCACAGCAATTGCTACAAAGGAAACCTTTACGTGTTCCTCGAAAGAAAAAGTCTCGCAGTTGAAGAAAAATTCGTCCTGGTTTCATTTGTAGCAACTGCTATGATTAGGTGGATGTCTCAATTTCCATTCATTAAATACATCTCTCCCCCTTGCGGGTTACCGCAGAACTATTACGTCGAATCCCAATTATAACTTAATGTAGTAGTTGTTACTGTACTTATTGTTACATAACGTACTAGTTGATCCATTTTTTTTGCCATTATTAGTAGTAGTGTGAACCTGGTATCTCCGTCCGATAAGAGACTGGAGACGACGGTGGCTCTGAGCAAAAGCCTTCCCGTCAGCGGAACAGCGGAAGTTCTAGACGAGAGATTACATTTTCACGCCAGTTTCTATGACAACGGCTGACGTGTCAGTTTCGGAGGAAGATTCACCTGATTTTGAGGTCTTCTCTTATACTTTCAAGGTTGCAGAGCACATGGCCTGGCACCCAAGTAACGCCCCCACCCGTGTACCTTATGGGCGTGGCGGGGGGGGGGGGGTTGCTCGCGCTTTTGTTTAGACAAAGCATACGTGATCTTGTCGATCAGCAGTACTTGCCGTGCGTCGTTGACCCATTGCACGTATGCGAGTACAGATACAGCGCGAACAGGCGAGGACTCGCAGGCGAGAACTGGACGGGTCCAGCTCAGCGTTCTGTGTTAGGTGCTTCTTACCTGCCGTCGTTCTTTCTTGCGCTTGTCCTAGCAGTCGGAACTGCACCATACTGCCAAATTTACTTCATTAACACGACGTCTCTCCTCGTTCGCACATTGGTCCTCATTTTTAGAGCGACATGTCCTACCTGCGTCGTTGCACAGTGATTGAGAAATCGCACTGTAATCACCCATATATACGATGCTATGTACAAAGATAGATTTGGGGGTGGAAGGTTTGTAAAAGCAGGAAGGTTAACCAGGTTCTCTCTTGATTCGCTACCTTTCTCTGGGGGACGGAAGAATGTAATAAAAGTTAAGTGAGGGCGCCGAAATGCGATGCCCACGCGCATGCGATAGCGTTACCGCGCATTCCAAGTTAGCACGGCACGCACTTGTCCTTGCGAGAAGCGCGCCAGTGCTCTATAAGTAGTTTTCTGTGATGACGACACTAGAGAACAGGGTTCCACTAGTTTCCGCATCGTGAGTGTTCTGTTTTCGAGTCAGCTTAGGTTGGCAAGCAGGGAATGTGTCCACCAGTTGTCAGAGGAAACGCTTAGTGGCCGAGGATATGTTGGCTAGCCCCTTTGGAGCCGCATGTGCTGCATGAACCTGCATGAGCCATTGTGCGCATCATGGCAACAGGAAAGCAGGAGGCGTATGTTAACGTGACACCCAATGAAAGTGGAGTAAAAAGATGTCCCTTAACTACACACAGACCGCAGTGTATACTAAGGATACATCCCTAGTACATACATTGCGTATGTACTATCGGTGTTTACGGTCGGCACACAGAAAGCAGCACTGAACAGCGCTCGTATGGTATTCGTATCTGCAATATATCTCCTGTAGTTTATCATATTATTACGATATGATCAAGCGATGCTCAAGAAACGAGCAGCCGCCAGAACGACGACGAAGCCTATACCAATTTAAGGTAATGCCGTTTGGATAATGCGACGCCCCTGCCACCTTCGAGCGTATGATGTACTCCTTGCTCCAAGGTTTCAAATGGTCCACATGCCTCTGCTACCTCGACGACGTCATCGTCTTCTCGCCAACGTTCGAAACTCACCTTGAACGTCTCACAACTATACTTGATCTATTTCGAAAGGCGAAGCTACAACTTGACTCGTCCAAATGTCGTTTTGGCCACCAGCAAATTGCTCTTCTGGGCCATGTCGTTGACGCTTCCGGAGTACAGCCTGATCCCGACAAAACTAGCGCTGTCAGACAGTTTCCGGTTCCGAAGACAGCCGCAGACGTTCGAAGTTTTGTAGGGCTGTGCTCGTACTTTCGTCGTTTTGTTCCAGATTTTCCGACAATTGCTAGACCCCTAACTAATCTTGTGAAGAAAGGCGTACAGTTCTCGTGGGGCACTGGCGAGGCCGCCGCCTTCTCTCGTCTCGTCACTCTTCTAACCTCACCACCCATTCTCGCCCACTTCGACCCTGATGCCCCTACAGAATTGCGTACAGGTGCCAGCGGTCATGGCGTAGGTACCGTCTTAGCCCAGCGTCAGCGTGGCCAGGATCGCGTTATTGCTTATGCAAGCCGCCTCCTAGCACCATCGGAGCGCAACTATTCCATTACGGAACAAGAATGCCTTGCTGTAGTCTGGGCGGTTGCGAAGTTCCGTCCTTACCTTTACGGTCGCCCTTTTTCCGTAGTCACTGATCATCATGCTCTCTGCTGGCTCTCTTCGCTAAAAGATCCTACAGGCCGGCTTGGTCGATGGGCTTTGAGGCTACAAGAATTTTCATATTCTGTGGTGTACAAGTCTGGCCGCCTGCACCAAGACGCTGACAGCTTGTCGCTTTACCCCGTTGACGACTCTGACTCCTCTAATATTGCCAGTGCTTCTTGCGTATTCTCTGTATCACAGTTGCTTTATTTCGCCGACAAGCAACGCCATGACGCCTACATCAGAGCACTCATCAAACGTTTGGAGCACTCTCCGGCCGATGCTACTCTACGCCTCTTCGTCCTCCGCGACGGTACTCTCGTACCTTCATCCGGACGGCTCTCCGTTCCTACTTGTAATACCTAAACACCTCCGCTCCACCGTTATCGAAGAGCTCCAGGAGGCACCAACGGCAGGACATCTCGGCGTATCTCGAACCTATGACCGTGTACGTCGCCGTTTTTTCTGGCCGGGCCTTGCCCGTTCCGTACAACGTTACGTCGCCGCTTGTGAAGTTTGTCAACGACGCAAGAAGCCTTCCCAGCTCCCCGCTGGTTACCTGCAGCCGCTCGACATCCCTGCTGAGCCCTTTCATCGTGTCGGCTTAGACCTTCTCGGCCCATTTCCGGAATCTACATCAGGGAACAAGTGGGTTGCAGTCGCGGTGGACTACGCGACCCGCTACGCCGCAACCCGTGCTCTTCCGACCAGTTGTGCAACTGATGTTGCGGACTTCCTCCTACATGATATTATTTTGATGCATGGTGCTCCGCGTCAATTGCTAACAGACCGTGGCCGTACGTTTTTGGCCAAGGTCATCGCCGACATCATGCGTGCCTGCTCAATACGGCATAAATTTACCACCTCCTACCATCCCCAAACGAACGGCCTCACTGAGCGCTTGAACCGCACCCTTACAGACATGCTATCCAAATACGTTTACGACGACCACCGTGACTGGGACCTGGCTCTACCTTACATTACCTTTGCATATAACTCTTCCCGTCTCGAAACTGCTGGCTTTTCCCCGTTTTACCTCTTGTCTGGCCGCGAACCAACGCTACCACTGGACACTGTGCTTCCGTCCGCCACAGCGTCTACTAGCGATTATGCCCGTGATGCAATCGCCCATGCTGACCACGCTCGCCAACTTGCGCGCACTCGTCTACAAGTGTCTCAAGACAAGCAGAAGCAACGCTACGACCTCTGTCACCGTGATGTCCATTTTGTGCCCGGCAGCCTCGTGTTGCTTTGGTCACCTTCGCGTAAACTTGACGTATGTGAAAAACTCCTTTCTTGTTACACAGGCCCATATCGCGTGCTCCGCAAAGTGACCGATGTCACCTATGAAATCGCTCTAGCCACGCCCACTACGTCCTCCGCTGTGACAACCAGTGACATTGTCCACATCGCCCGACTCAAGCCCTACAACTCTCCACGCGCCTTGGATATTTAACAGCACCGTGACGGTGCTTCTGCCGCCGGAGGGGGGGGGGAGGGGGGCGGAGGGGGGAGTATTACGATATGATCGAGCGATGATCAAGAAACGAGCCGCCGCGAGAACGACGACGAAGTGGCTCTGTGCCCTTGGCGCGAGCGAGTGTCGGCCTGGCTGCCTGGCTCCAGTGTAAATAGCCTGTAAATGGCGTCTTCTGTCTGTGTCTTTCCACACGCAACAATATATTTCAGCTTTCTTTTTTCCCCCATTGCAAGTGGTTGCTTTGCTCTAGAAACGCGAAGCACTTGAAGCAACCGCGTTTCCCACTAGCGTAGCAAAAGCCGACTCCATTCATGAATAAGTACACTTCTCTCCCCTCTGCAGTACTAAGCGCACCGCCCCCTTTGCCTCACTTGTCAAAAGTCCATCGGCGAAAGAAAACGGCACCGTGCCGTATGTGTGCCAACACCGTTTTCACCGCGCGCTATGACCGGGGAGGAATTTCTTGCCGCCCATCTCAGAAACTTATACGGCGCCATACGTGCGTGCCGAATTCGCTCCCGCTGCGCTGCAACCCAGGTGGTCCACCACCCGAAAAAAGCAACGACGCCTTCGCGGCGCAGTTATTTCTCTGCCTTCTCGACTCGTCAGGCTTCGCTGATTTCTCGCCATCGTTAGAACAAGCAGCAAAGGAAATGCCAGATAAGTAAGCTACAGTAAAATTCGAACAAAAAAACAAAAAAAATGCGCCGCACTTGACTTTCGAGCGGCACTGTTTCTTTGTTCTTGACCGATGCCGGCTGTGCAACTTTCGTTCCGCTGCGTCTGCTCGGTGGCAGAGACCAGTAGTAGACTTCAGATAATGAAAAAGAAAACAAAACTGAAGAAATGTGAGAGAAAAACGCAAAGGCGTAGCGTTCTTCAAAGGCGGAGGAAGAGGGCACGCCTGTTCTGGTCAGCTGAACGTCGTCGCCAGCAGTACGCTGCCTTCTCACTTCTGCACACCGTACGCTACTGCTTTCTACGCATTCCTTCTTTCTTTTGCCTTGGTTCCAGGCAAGTTGAGGCTGTTACTCACGTGCGCTCTGGCAGCGAGCTGCTGCGAATACGGTGCATAAATATGGCAGGGACCCAACCGGAACGGCCGGCAAGCATGGTACGCGCAGTCACTGTGGACCCATGCCGGGCGCGGCCCACTTACACATCCATAAGCGGCCTTCACTGCTGTTCCTTCAACAGACGGCCCTGATGCTCCGTCTTTCGAGGTTGTTGTCCGTCTGCAGGGACAGTTCGAAACGCAGAGCAGCCAGAAGGCTTGAGTTGAAGAAAGTGATCCGGGATTTCTCGAGCCAGCTCGCCTGACACGGACGCAGTTCAGCTATAGTTAGTGCCAAAAGGAGCACGCGGAGAAAAACAGCAACAGTACCAGCCCACAGTATAGGGAAGGTCATTTCTAAAGCTATCGCAAGGAATCCGAGTGATATTGTGTACGCTGCAAAGTTCCGCCATGTTGTGAAATCTGGTTGGTTTACACGTTGGCTACGCTCTCTCTCGTTGGCTAAAAAGCAAAACAATGGCGGAGTCTGAGTATCCGGCATATCACTCCGGGATTCCCTAGGTTATCTCGTTTGGCTGCCTCTGCAGACTTAGATTAGCGTGGGCTTCAAGTTAGGATGAATTTCCGAATACTAGCGTTAGACTGGATTAGAGTTACTTGGGGCGATGAGGTGAAGAGGTTGGAAGCGTGTGCTTGACACGATCGAACGAGACGTTGGCGCGCAAGTACTGCGCCGGCTACGTGACTGTTCAACAGGTGGTGCAGATTGATGTACGCGCATATCATTACGTGCGCACATAGTTTTGTAGGAGAAAGCGCAGAACATTTTAATGCACACACAACGATGAAATCGCATAGCAGTCTAAACAACAAGACGTTACAAAGCAACTCTCTTCTACGTGGGTTAAATTTGCAAGTGGTCAAAGTCACTCCGGAAAGAAAAAGCTGGTAAATGTAGAAAAAAAAACAAATAAACCAATAGTGCAAGATTTACTTATAGTGCTGGGAAGGGGCAGGAGAGGTGGGGAGAGATAGAAGGTGCGTTTTTACCTAAAGCTTTAAAACCACCCTCCTTTATACCATTCTTATTTTTTTTTTATTTATACACATACCTCACAGGCTCCAACTGGAGTATTGCGTGAGGGGGGTAAGAGAAACAACATGTCGAAAACAGGAGCAAAAAACATAGCTAACAACAAATCAAACAATTGAAAAAAAAGTTGAATCGAAATACGCCGAACAACATCAAGCAAACGAAGAACAAAAACACTCTGGACGATCAGAAACGCGCATGGCTCATCGAATTCCTGCAAAGAACTGCAAGTGCATGTCAAGTGACATGCTGTCCGCAGAATGACAGTCAAGTGACATGGTACAAATGAAACATGTGCGCATAACTACGGAATTAATTTTTTTAATGTTTCTCTAAACGTGTCCAGATTATTAATTTCAACAATGTGGCTTGGAAGATCGTTCCAAGCTGCTATTGCCAGAGGTAATGCAGATTTGTTAAATGCATTTGTGTGGCCGAAAACACGTGTGAAACTGTGTGCGTTATATAAGCGGCGAGATGTGCGAAATGGGCGGGAAAGGGGTAATGTAGTTGCGTGTTGACTGTGAGTGATTTTGTGCAGTAAGCAAAGCAGAGCTATCGTCCTTCTAGATTCAAGAGATGGGAGTGATAGTGATTTCTTTATAGCAGTCACGCTAGAATGCCTACTGTAATCTTTCGCGATGAAACGCGCGGCACGGTTTTGAACAGATTCGAGAGAATTTATTAAATATTCCTGATGTGGCGACCAGATGGCGGAAGCAAATTCAAGCTGCGGACGAACAAAGGTTCTGTACGCTATTGCACGAGTGGCTGAAGCTTTCGCGGTCTCTACGTTCATCATCATCATCATCATCATCATCATCATCATCATCATCATCAGCCTGGTTACGTCCACTGCAGGGCAAAAGCCTCTCCCATACTTCTCCAACAATCCCGCTCATATATTAATTGGGGCCATGCCGTCCCTGCAAACTTCCTAATCTCATCCGCCCACCTAACTTTCTGCCGCCCCCTGCTACGCTTCTCTTCCCTTGGAATCCAGTCCGTTACCCTTAATGACCATCGGTTATCTTCCCTCCTCATTACATGTCCTGCCCATGCCCCTCCCCCCATTTCTTTCTCTTGATTTCAACTAAGATGTCATTAACTCGCGTTTGTTCCCTCACCCAATCTGCTCTTTTCTTATCCCTTAACGTTACACCCATCATTCTTCTTTCCATAGCTCGTTGCGTCGTTTTCAATTTAAGTAGAACCCTTTTAGTAAGCCTCCAGGTTCCTGCCCCGTAGGTGAGTACTGGTAAGACACAGCTATTATACACTTTTCTCTTGAGGAATAATGGCAACCGGCTGTTCATGATCTAAGAATGCCTGCATAACGCACCCCAGCCCATTCTTATTCTTCTGATTATTTCCTTCTCATCATCCGGATCCGCCGTCACTACCTGCTCTAAGTAGATGTATTCCCTTACCACTTCCAGTGTCTCGCTACCTATTGTAAATTGCTGTTCTCTTCCGAGAATGTTAACCATTACTTTAGTTTTCTGCAGATTAATTTTTAGACCCACTCTTCTGCTTTGCATCTCCAGGTCAGTGAGCATGCATTGCAATTGGTCCCCTGAGTTACTAAGCAAGGCAATATCATCAGCGAATCGCAAGCTACTGAGGTATTCTCCATTACCTTTTATGCCCAATTCTTCCCAGTCCAGGTCTCTAAATAGCTCCCATAAACACGCTGTGAATAGCATCGGAGAGATCGTATCTCGCTGCCTGACGCCTTTCTTTATTGAGATCTTGTTGATTTCTTTATGGAGGACTACAGTGGCTGTGGAGCCGCTATAGATATCTTTCAGTATTTTTACATACGGCTCGTCTACACCCTGATTCCGTAATGCCTCCATGACTGCTGAGGTTTCGACAGAATCAAACGCTTTCTCGTAATCAATGAAAGCTATATATAAGGGTTGGTTATATTCCGCACATTTCTCTATCACCTGATTGATAGTATGAATATGGTCTATTGTTGAGTAGCCTTTACGGAATCCTGCCTCGTCCTTTGGTTGCGATTACCTTAGTAAATAGTTTGTAGGCAACAGACAGTAAGCTGATCGGTCTATAATTTTTCAAGTCTTTGGCGTCCCCTTTCTTATGGATTAGGATTATGTTAGCGTTCTTCCAAGATTTCGCTACGCTTGAGGTCATGAGACATAGCGTATACAGGTTGGCCAGTTTCTATCGAACAATCTGCCCACCATCCTTCAACAAATCTGCCGTTACCTGATCCTCCCCAGCTGCCTTCCCCCTTTGTACAGCTCCCAAGGCTTTCTTTACTTCTTCCGGCATTACCTGTGGGATTTCGAATTCCTCTAGACTATTCTCTCCCATTATCGTCGTGGTTGCCACTGGTACTGTATAAGTCTCTATAGAACTCCTCAGCCACTTGAACTATCTCATCCATATAAATAATGATATTGCCGGCTTTGTCTCTTTACGCATACATCTGATTCTTGCCAATTCCTAGTTTCTTCGTCACTGCTTTTAGGCTTCCTCCGTTCCTGAGAGCATGTTCAATTATATCCATATTATACTTCCTTATGTCAGCTGTCATACGCTTGTTGAATAACTTCGAAAGTTCTGCCAGTTCTATTCTAGCTGTAGGGTTAGAGGCTTTCACACATTGGCGTTTCTTTATCAGATCTTTCGTCTCCTGCGATAGCTTACTGGTATCCTGTCTAACGGAGTTACCACCGACTTCTATTGCACACTCCTTAATGATGCCCACAACATTGTCGTTCATTACTTCAACACTAAGGTCCTCTTCCTGAGTTAAAGCCGAATACCTGTTCTGTAGCTTGATCTGGAATTCCTCTATTTTCCCTATTTCACCGCTAACTCATTGATCGGCTTCTTATGTACCAGTTTCTTCCGTTCCCTCCTCAGGTCTAGGCTAATTGGAGTTCTTACCATCCTATGGTCACTGCAGCGCACCTTGCTGAGCACGTCCACATCTTGTATGATGCCAGAGTTAGCGCAGAGTATGAAGTCTATGTCATTTCTAGTTTCGCCGTTCGGGCTCCTCCACGTCGACTTTCGGCTATCCCGCTTGCGGCAGAAGGTATTCATTATCCGCATATTATTCTGCTCCGCAAACTCTACTAATAACTCTCCTCTGCTATTCCTAGTGCCTATGCCATATGCTCCCACTGCCTTGTCTCCAGTCTGTTTCTTGCCTACCTTGGTATTGAAGTCGCCCATCAGTATAGTGTATTTTATTTCACTCTACCCATCGCCGATTTCACGTCTTCATAGAAGCTTTCGACTTCCGGGTTTTCATGACTGGATGTAGGGGCGTAGACCTGTACAACCTTCATTTTGTACCTCTTAAATTTCACAACAAGACCTGCCACCCTCTCGCTAATGCTATAGAATTCCTGTATGTTACCAGCTATATTCTTATTAATCAGGAATCCGACTCCTTTTTTTATTATTTACAAATACTGCAGGCCCTATTCGGGCCCAAGCAGGAGTGGTTACATTAATAGTAACAAAACAAGGCTGGAAATAATAATAAAGAAATAGAATACAGAACAATAACAAAGATATATAAAGTATAATATACAGGAACATCAGCCTTTGAAATTTAGACTTATCAACACAAATACGATATAGGAACAACAGTTGTAGTTTGCAACTCAACAACAAGTACTGACAAACCATGTACACACAACAGGTCACTCAATTCAGCATTTTCACCTAATTTTATTACAAAACACAGACAATGATTAATTAATTGCTTTCCCTATGTGCATGCTATTAATCAAAAGAAAAACCATTCACAAGATGAACGAACGATTGTGTGGTATTAGCGCTAACTATTTCTTGTGGCAATTTATTCCACAATTAAATAGCATGAGGAAACAGGGAATATTGATGCATGCTAAGGTGACTGAATGGTTGCCTAACTGTTTTGTTGTGTTGTGTACGGGCAAAGCGTATTGACGGCTCGGTTATGTGACGTTCACGCTGTATGTTAAAGTGACCATGGTAAAGCTGATAGATAAATTTTAATCTGGATACCATTCTGCGCTGATCGAGTTTTTTCACCTTCGCTTTATCACGAAGAACTGATACGCTCGAAAAGCGCGAATAGGTAGAATAGATGAACCTCAAGGCCATGTTCTGCACCCTTTCTATTTTTTAATTAAATATTGCTGATACGGACTCCAGATTAGGTCCGCATATTCTAATTTTGGCCTAATGAGAGCTTTGTATGCTGTTAACTTTACAGCAGGTGACGCATGACGTAGTTTTCGTTTTAAAAATGCCAGCTTTTTCAGTGCGTTACTACAAATATTATCTATATGGGGTTCCCAACTTAAATTACTTGTGAGTGTAACACCCAAATACTTCACCTGGTTAGTTTTTTGAATATAAGCATTTTTAATGGTGTAAGCAAATTGTAAAGTTTCTTTTTTGTTACTAAATGTTATGCTTGCCGTTTTCGAAGTATTGAGTTTCAAGCCCCATTTATTACACCATGCACTGATTGAATGCAATGCATCATTTAGTCTGACTTGATCAGCGTGTTGATTTATGCTGGAATAAACGACACAATCGTCCGCAAACAGTCGGATCTTTACAGGAGGTTGCACTGAAAAATAGATATTGTTGATATAGATCAGAAACAACAATGGACCGAGCACCGACCCTTGTGGTACTCCTGAGTGTACATCTAGTGTATCAGAGATGCAGTCGTTAACGGCCACGTATTGTTTCCTTGAAGCTAAGTAACATGCTATCCAGCGAACAATGTTGTCTTCAATACCAATAGCATGCAGGTTAGTTACTAAATCATCATGTGGAACAACGTCGAAAGCTTTTGAAAAATCTAAAAACACGGCGTCAATCTGACCCTTCAAATTTAGGGAATTTACGAAATCATCGGTTATCTCGGCCAGCTGAGTTGCAGTGGACAGACCGGACCTAAAGCCATGTTGATTGTCATGAAGCAGTTGGTTATTTTCTAGATGTATCATAATCGCCTTAAATATAATATGTTCTAATATCTTACAAATTGTGGATGTTAGGGAAACTGGTCTGTCGTTGTTTAATTCTAATGGTGATCCAGTCTTGTTCTCGTCTCCCGCTAAGTTCTCGTCTCTCCGCTAAGCCCCGGTAGCACAAGACGTTCCCACTCTTTAGCACTGTATATGCTTCATTTGGCCTCCTAACTTCACTGAGCCCTATTATATCCCATTTACTGCCCTCTAGTTCCTCCAATAGCACTGCTAGACTCGCCTCACTAGATAACGTTCTAGCGTTGAACGTTGCCAGGTTCACATTCCAATGGCGGCCTGTCCGGAGCCAGGGATTCTTAGCACCCTCTGCTGCGTCGCAGGTCTGACCGCCGCCGTGGTCAGTTGCTTCGCAGCTGCTGGGGACTGAGGGCCGGGGTTTGATTGTTGTGTTCATATAGGAGGTTGTGGCCAAGTACTGCACCAGGGTGGCCAATCCTGCTCTGGTGAGGGAGTGCGTTACCGGTTTTGGTCACCGGGATCAGGCCACGCTCCTGGCCTGTTCATGCAATTTTATCAACACGCCGGTGTTCTACCTCTACGCCACCGCTGCACCCTGCTCGATGCTCGATGTAAATGCTATCGGCTGACCTCAAACTATCAAGGCGCAGTCTGCTTAATTTCCCCCTCGCTCACTATAGCTCTTATAGTTCGTGATTAGGAGTCTGAGAACGAGGTGCATCATTTCTCTCTTTTGTTAAAAAAAAACGCAAGTGTGCGTGTTTGTATACGGGCAGCGGGCACTCTTTTTGTGTTATTCCTACCAGTTTCACCGGGCTTTCTTTCTTTCTTTTTTTGTTGATCCCCCGCATAGCTTTTTTTGTTGTGAAATAGCTAGGCGCTTTCCCCTATACCACGAACGCGTATGAGTAAGTGCGACGTGCTCTCCTGGCCTCTTTTTTCTCCGCTGCGCTCGCGTGCGAGTCCGTGGGAGCGAGTTTATTACGTGTGACGTCTATATACTGTGCGTTGTTTGTAAATCTGCGTGCATGCGTGCGTGTGTGCACGCGCGCTTATTTCGAGATGAGTAGTAGTTGTGCTACTTAATTGTAGTAGCAAGCGTTATTTTAAAAAAGAATGTGGGCTGAATTTGGGCACCTCAGTCCAGGAGCCTGCTGGTCGCCTGCACCAACGCAGGGCCGATATAGGCGGCCAGTATCGCTTGGTCGTCTTGTGCGGTGGCTGCAGTATAGACCAGTCGCTCGGTAGTTGGGCCACACTTATTTCGATAGTAGTAGTAGTAGTAGTAGTAGTAGTAGTAGTAGTAGTAGTAGTAGTAGTAGTAAGCGTTATTTTTTTGAAATATTGTGCGCTAAATTCGAGCACCTCAGTCCAAGAGCCTGCTGGTATAGCCTGCTGGTATAGGCGGCCAGTATCGCTTGGTCGTCTTGTGTGGTGGCTGCAGTATAGACCAGTGACTCGGTAGTTGGGGTGCGCTTATTTCTATAGTAGTAGTAGTAGCTGTAGTAAGCGCTATTTAAAATAATATGTGCGATGAGAGAGAGAGAGAGAGAGAGAGAGAGAGAGATTGAGAGAAAGGCAAAGGAAAGACAGGGAGGTTAACCACAGATTATCTCCGGTTGGCTACCCTGTACTGGGGGATGCGATAGGTGAGAGAGAGAAGTATTTAAAAAAATAAAGGAAAATAAACCTACACGAACTGTTTCTGTGGGCACTGTCACGCAGCCCGCAAAGACGTTCCTAGTCTTACACAGCGTCACCGTACAATCCTACGTCACACAGTGCACAGTCACAATCTGTCAAAAAGTCCCGTGTCTTTCAAGTACCGCAGCAGCGCCTTCATAGCGGATCGCGCTGACGTTCGCGTAGGCCAGTTTCCAAGGATCTTGTTCTCTGTCATTGGGCGCTTGTCCAGTTTGTCTAGGGTGGCTGAGAGGGCTGCTCTTTTCGGGTTGAAACAATAGCACTGACAAAGAAGGTGCCCGATTGTTTCATTGCACCCGCAGAAGTCACGAAGTGGGCTGTTGGCCATTCCGATAAGAAAAGAGTACGCATTTGAAAATGCTACTCCAAGCCGTATAGACGGACTAGAAGGGTGCAGTCACGTCGTGGAAGCTCGGGCGGAATACGGAGCTGCAAATTAGGGTCCAGGGTATGAAGGCGTGCACTTGTGGCGGCCAGTATCGCTTGGTCGTCTTGCTTAGTGGCTGCTGCACCAGTCATGCGATGGTTAGGGGTACGGTGAGCGTGGAGTCGTTGGCAAGTGTTGGGGGCGATCGGGCGCGGTCGGGGGTCCGCAGTGCCATAGCACGTGCGGGAAAAGCAACGCTCCCAGCTGACGGCACTGACCAGCAGCCATGTTGGTGCCTTAATTTCTTTTTTTATTTCTTTTCTTCTCGAGAATCGCTCATTTTCTCGCCAGTGCGCACCTAGCTGCGCGCGGCACTTTCACGCAAAACGCCGGAACGATCTTGATAAGGACGTTCCGCGCTCCTTTCCTTCTTCTTTTCTTCATCTCGGCTCGTTGTGTTTCTTGTGCTCCACATCCTAAGCCTTTTTTCTTCTGTCCTCGCAACTCGGCTTCTGTTCCGTGCGCCACCTGCTTGCGGGATAAAGCCACAACGGGTGACGTCGCGTAGGGCATACGCGTTCCTGCTGGGTTTCCGAACCACGATTTCAAGACAAACGGTAAAAAAGAAGGATGGGGGCAAGGATTCGGGGTTCTGTATCTCTCTTCTCTCTCCATTGTTAAAGAGAGAGAGAGAAAAAAAGAACCAGCCTTGTATATGAATGCGAGTTGGCTAGAATAGCAGCGGTAGCGCTATAGCCTTTCCGTTCCGCCTGTGTGCATATGCTATAGGCGCCTATGCATAGAGAGTCGCAGGAAGAAAATGAAATGAAAGGGGGAAGGGGGGGGGAAGTGAGGCCTGTAAAAAGCGTGTGAATGGGTTTCGCATTGTACACAGGTATGGCACCTGTCGCGCGGTACTTTCCTACTGCTTCTCGTCTATCCTGGTACACACACAAACCACCTTCCGCAAACGGGGCAACCGCCCCAGAGCGGTTTCCTGGCTTTCGTCGTTTTTGGCCAAGCCAAAAAAAAGAAAAGAAAAACGACGAACGCTTATGGGCACCTTGGCGCTGTTGCGGAGAGAAGCGAGCGTATACGCATACGTGCAGGGAGTGCCGACAGGCTTGTGCTGCCGCGGGTTCTACTTCATAAATGTATCACTCACTTCTTTGCAACCCCCGGCGTGTATGCAGAGTGAGAGCTTGCTCGAACCTTCGAAAATTGAATTACTCGCTTGTGTACGGCCACGCAACACACACTGTCTCGATCGATGTCCGAAGAAGAAAAAAGAATAGTCGCGATATTTGGCACACAGCGAAATTGACCTAAGTTCCGCGTCACATGTGATTCCTTTGGCAATACCGTGGAACGCTTCCATTCAGCTCACACCGCGTTGGATCACGATGCTGTTCTGTCCTTCGAGCAAGAGGTCGCCGCTTCGATTTCGGGAAGCGACGGACGATGTTCTGATGAGGACGTGGAAACAAAAAAAAAAAAAAGAAAGGGACGGCGGCTGTGTCTCGCGTGCCTTGGATGCACTTTCAAAAGGGCCAGGTGGCCGAAATTATTCCGAAACCAGACTGAATTCTGTGTTACTCGGGCTTCCTTGTGGTTTTCCGCTGGTCAGAACCATTGTCCGTCAGGCTGCGACCCATGGCAACGACACAGGTGTATCGATCTCTTTGCATCGCAAACCACCACCCCGTTCGGCGCTCTAGAAAAAGAGTGTGGACGACTGTATACACTTCACCCGCTCAGTTGGTACCACGTTATAGGAAGCTGGCGCGACGAACAAAGCGATACGAACCGCGTTATATATATATATATATATATATATAGGTAATGCTGAGAACGAAGAAAGCGCACGTCACGATCGCACTTCCTATTTCTAATCCGCCGTTTTTCTTACTCTTTATTACTTCCTTTCTTTCTTCTTTCTTTTTTTTTTTTTTGCAGCATGTACATTTGCCAAACTAATTCACGATGGCACACAAGCCTGCCGTTATGCTGTTTCGATACGCTCGGATTCGGGTTTTTAGTTCCGCGCAGCAGGCTCCTCGCCCTCTTGTCGCCCCTTTCCCAACTGCCGTCCCACTTTCGCCAGGTCGAAGCGTAACCGAAAGCGCTGCTGCTAGTTAGCCCTCGTTAATGCGCAACGGGCGGCTCTTTTAGGGGCGTCAAAACGCGGAAGCTGCCCGCTCCACCCTACATGTGGACAACACACACACCGTTGCATTCGTTCTTCGCCGCTGCTTCTCGTTGTTCGTTTTCCTGCCGCTAGAGGGGCGGCAGGAAAAAGAAAACCGTTTAATACGTTAACTGCAGCGGGGAACGCCCCTATCGTCACACACACACACACGCACACACTCACATGTATCCACGCACGTAAAAGACCCGGCTGCGTCCGCCTCGGGGTGGTGCCCGTTTAATGCGCGCACTAAACGGCCGCGACCGTCCGTTTCGTAGGGACAGTCGTGTAATATATACGCACGTATACAACGCTTGTATATATACGCTATACAGGCTCGTGTGCGTGAGCGAGTACGTAGCCTTTCCGAGCCGCGCGCGCTCTCCTTGTTGTACATGACAAAGCCCGAGGGAGCCATTACTACTTCGTTCGTGCGATTAATTGCAGCCGCGTGTGCTCGCCCTGCCGAGTAGTCCGCGGCCACGGGGCTATAAGTGCGAGGAAGTGAGCGCGTCTCTTCCATGTTTACGCCAACTTCAGAACGGCCCAGAGGATATTGTTGCCGCAGTTCCTCCGTTATTGTGGAGATTCGCTTCTTTCTTTCTTTTTTTTTACATCTTTCATTTCTTTCTCTCTTTGTTCCTTCTGCCGTTCCACTGACAGGAATAATTACACCGAAGAGATAAGGAAGGCAGAAGGTGGGAGAGCAGGGAAGGAGGTGAATGTAGGGAAAAAACGGTGCAGTGGATGAAGCCAGCCTCTTTCTCGATCACTGGAGCAGTCGGCGCAAGGAAGGGGCCTTGTTTAAACAAAAAATAAAGGGCTGCCGCGTAAATGCTGGCCGATTATAGTGGACCCACTGACTGGGTCGAAGAGGAAACGCACGCAGGAAAGACGCTTTCCGAAGAATATGATACCTCGCTCGAAGCGGCGTAAGTTGGAAGTGTCTCGGACGCAGTTGGTTGTCACACATACAGGAACGGCCGCGGCGGTATTTTGTCCTCCGGTGTCCGCAGCGGTGTCCTCCGGTGGCGACGTCTTCCCTGACGGAAACGCTTCGTAGTTTGCTTCGCTCAACCGTCCTAGAGATAGGCTCGCGCACCGCGTCCAATGGCAACGAGGATGAAAGGCAGGCTTGTATTGCCAAAGGGGCAAATAAAGGAATTCGGCCGGTCAAGGACTTTGCGCCAAGGGCTGAGCGCGTGAAAATACCTGGCCCACGTTCGTGTCTCGTTGAACGCGGATGTGCTCTGACAGGGCCGTGGGATTTCCTTGTGACAGCAGTCTGTAGTTAATCTCATTTGATCCGTAGGTCCTTGAGAATTCTACTAAGGTTGAGCACTTGTTTTGAGGGCGACTTGGGTGACCTGACATTCGTGTGTTTTCGTCTTATGCACAGTGGTCATGAACTGCAAACCGGAAGTGCCTTGCCTTTATTTTGTGTCTTGTTTAAATGTATGTTTTTTTTTATTTTTAGTGCTATTGCGTTTGCGGTATATATGTGGGCTTCTTATATTGGCCAACTGGGAGCACTGTTTCCTAACTGCGTGTTTGGATAGCCCGTTTATAAAGCAGCCTAATTATTTCCCGCTACTCTAAACTTATTGTACAACAGCAAAAGCAAGTGTGTCAAATTGAAGACAATCTGCCTTGGGCGCCATTGCGAAATGAATTTAGGTAGTTTATCCCTAGTGGCATGGCCGGAAGTCGAACCCGCTACCTCGCGCTGAGCGGCAGAACGTCATGGCCTCGTGAGTCAAGGGGTATGGCTCGAGAAGCTCGTGACATAGCGATGTGTAAGCAAAGTTCGAAAGGGTGCTGGCTAAATACGGCCTTCGCGGCAAGTTAGTCACGAAAATGTTCCAGGCCGTGTTTTCGGAACGGCGTTTAACTTACCTAGCCGTGCCGCGAGAACTATCACAGCATCCGAGATCAAACTCGGTGAAAAATGGGAGGCACCTTACGGCTGATGCCCAGGGTGAAAGAAGAGTGTGCGGGTAAGCCCGGGGCGTGGTAAGTATGAGCGTGGAAAATATTGTGGCAGCTTGCTTGGCTGCATCGATTTTGATGAGCAGCGGGATAGCCGACTTCTGGCACCGTCACCCATCAACCACCTGTGCGTGTGGCTACGCACGAAGGTGCTTGCCGCGGCACTCGGGTAATTTGCATAAGCGATTGGAATCACCGGCACGCTTGCGTAATTCTTCAGTGGGCAGCGTACTTCTGAAGCTTCTGCACGAGACCGCCCAAATAAGTAACAAAGAAAAACGAATCAGAACCGAACGGTAAAGAGGATGCAAGAACACGTGGTTGCCCTTCCTTTGTTTCGGAACCGCTTCGTACGTCATCGACGCGAGCGCCGCCTATTGAGGACGCCCGCATACACCGAGATTCTCGAGCGGATACGAGGATGCGCGCCGCGCCGTCAATATATCGGGGGCTTACGCCATGCCGCTGACCGCTGAGGCGAACCCGGTTGCAGTGTGCGCTACATACGCCGGGCAGAAAGGCAAGCCCGAAAGTGGAACGCAGCGCCGATCCACGACGGGCCGTACGGCCATTGTATGATTTCGTCCCAGCCGTTCACTTCGCCTTATCTTCCTTGCTGAGCTTAAAGAACGGCTGAGCTCTCTTACTGCACAGGGAACAACTAAGTAGACGAGACGCCGCGGGTAGCAGAATAGCCATGGGAAAGCTTTCATTGAATGAGTGAGCTATGTAGCTGTCCCAAAATTATACGCCTAGGCTACGGGGGACACCGCAGTCAGGAGGTCGGGATTAATTTTTTGCGACCTTATACGCTCTTTCGTGAGCATCAAAATAGCACTGTATTCGCGTTTGCGCCACTGATTGTCTGTGCGTGTGTGTTTGTGCGCGTGTTTGTGTGTGTGTGTGGGGGGGGGGGGTTGCTTCGAGCAAGGTTTAAGCCATAACTTATCGACTTGTCTCAAACTGCGCTGTTACATTTTTGGATGATGAATGAAATCAGTGTAGCACACTATTTGATGTAGCTTAACTTTGAACGTTATCCTCGGTGAAGGCGTCTGGCTTGGCGACTTGTAACTCACCATCGATGGCTTTATCGGCTTCAACGTTGATTCGGGAGGCGAAGTTTCTGGGCCGCTGCGATCATCTGCCTCCGTAATATTGACGCTTTTACTAAAGCATTGTTTCCGTCGAGCATGCAACATCCAATTCGTACAGTAGCGACGTTGGTGTTCTCTCTAGAGTATTCAGTTCACACTCTTCCATGTATGAAGTTTAACCACAATAAGAAAGTTTCCGACCCTTTATAAATACTGCTTTTAAAGCAGTGAAAGAGAAACAGTTATTCGAACGTGGAAAGTGGAGAGGGCGATGTAGAAAGGACGAGAGACGTGAAGGCTAACCAGATTACAGTTAATTTCGTGCGATTTCTTTTACAGAGTTTTCACAATATTTCGTATATTCATTATCTTTTGCTGCTGTTGTTGTTTCTCATACCAATGATTTTGGGGGAGCCGTCCCTATCTTTGACCAAAGTTCCTATGTTTCATCTTAAAAAAAATGATATTAAGAAAGGAAAGAAATGAGTTGTTCGTTTGCTACCCTGCGGTGGGGTGCGGGAAAGTGGGTTGGAAAGGGGTTAAAGAGAGAGAGTATATATATATATATATATATATATATATATATATATATATATATATATATATATCACACCACGAAAAAATAAAATAAAAACGGGTCAGGTGCTGCCTTAATGACCATTCACACACTCCGGCGCGGATCTCAAAACGAGCAGCAACCTTCGCTTGCACGGCACCCTCCCGTTCGATTAAGTTTAGGTTAAGATTAATTTTAGGTTAAGTTCCGTCTGTGCTGCATAGAATTCTTTCTTCCGACAGAGGCCGGTCGTCCAGCCGGTTGCGCACGACAGAAAGTGAGCGTGTGGGAACACTCACTCAGAGGACCCAATCGCAACACTTTCCGCGAGAACGCATTTCGCAGGTCCGCAGTGCATCGCGTGCCACCGTCACGTGACTCGAAAACCGAAACTATAGAGATCACGTAGAACGATCGCGCATGAAACGCTACACGTTATTCCTGATTCGCGTCGTTGTACCCGCCACATTCGATTCGCAGACAACGTGCGGCCTAAAAGCGTTGCGGGGCATGAGACACGCGGAAGCCGTTCCTGACCGCACTCCTTATACATATGAAACGACGAAACGGCTACAGCCTCAACCCTTCACCGAGCTGTGGTGCGCGGTCGTTTATAGCCTTGTAAAACGAACCTCGCGTACGGAAGCTTCCAATAAAACCCACGGGAAAGGCGTAAAAGTGTGCAGCCACCAGCGAAGGCTTTTTTACACGTTCCTTCTTATTGCGTTCGGCCGCGTCGTTTTAACGCCTCGCGTATATATAGACGCAGGCCTTGGTGGGCCCGTCCCTCACAAACACACTTTCAATTCCTCGCGGGCCTCCCAGCTGCTCATCGTGTGTAGTACACGCATGTACGCGCGCGTATACCGTCTCAGCCGGAGATCATCAGCGTAAAACGCTCACGCGTCTCGAACAAAGCGAGCCCAATCTCGTAAACGCGAAAAAGGGGGCGTGTCCCAAATTCGTGCGCGCCGCATTACCGGACCCCCCGGCAGCCGAACATGCTACTGAGGCAGTCGTTGCAATAAACCGTCAGTCGAGTAACTAAAAAAAAGAAAAAGAAAAGCCGATACAACGTGGCCAGCTGGCACACCGCGTCACAGCTGCAGTATAACTACTCCGAGACAAAGGGGAGAAAAAAAAACAATTCTGCGAAACACGGCGTGGAACGCGCAGTTATTTATAGAGCAAGACGGGACGTTGCAAACAGTAGCGCAGGAGAGGCACTGTATTTGCGGATGCAGTGTTTTATATCGCTTCCTCCTGTAAGACAAAGGAACCAATAGTTCCCATGGCTGCTCGCGCTTCTTGTCCTGCCTTGAGCGCGCGCACGCGTTCTCGCATTATTCGTACCCGCTGCATTGTGATAGCTTCCTACGCCTAGCACGGTGCCGCTTGCGAGGCGGCATTCTGTATAAGCAAGGGCGTCGACTGCGGCTTTCGCTGTCAACTTTGGCATCGTCGGCACCCACGCCGAGCCGCAAACGGCAACCGCGAGGCGTATTTATATGCACTGCATATGCACACGGGTATACAGTCATTAGCATTCGCACCTCGTTGCGAGGGAGTGTGTTTTTATATATGGGCGTATGGAAGGTGTCCCGAGGCGGCGCGGGCAGGTGATATGCGAATGGCAGCCGAATTAATTCGGGTAGCTTTGCTGCAGCGCAAACGCTTGCCGCACTGTTTTCTGCGCCTCTCCGCGGTGTGTGGGTGATGCATGCGACGGTGCCTTGGAGTCGTTGGTTCCGCCGAGGTATATACGGCCAGCTAACCGTGGCGCGCACTCTGAAAAAAAAAAGAAAGTATAGTTATAACGTGTACCCCAAAACGCGAGGTCCAGCGCAAGCTTGCGCATGTCTTTACGTTTCGCTGCGGTTTTAGATGCGCTAGCTGTATGCGACTGCGCGAAAAATGATGGTGAAGTGTTCACGGAAGCCCTTATATGGGGTGAGAAGAGTGTGAGACTCCATTCAAATAATTTTGCTTAAAGGCGAGTAATTTTTTAGCTACATGGCCAATGATCTATGTATATCGATGCAGCGAAATCACTTTCAGATTAGTTGTCGCCACTATCCTCGCTACCCATATAGAGTTCCGGCATGTATAGCGGTGTGGTAAAATAAACTTCATATCAAACGTTGCACGGACTGAGTTAAACGCAAGCTTATTCAAAAAAAAAAGAAGAAAAATGATGGAAAGAAAAGAAAAGGCCGCATGGATAGACACTCCGGTGTTCGTCGAATCATCGGTGACAGAGCTAGCCAGACTGCTGCCTACAACTATACTGCCGGTAGCGCCTTCACTATCGTGAAACAGTATATACATGCGCGCACGTTGAGCGACACAGTACGATACATTGCACGCGACAGGTTAATATATCCTCGGTGTTCGATTTCCAAGAGTCTGTCAAGCGCGCCGGCGTGGTGCCGGTTGTGCGTAACGCAACTGCTCACGCTACCGCAGGAGCGCCCTCACGACGAGGTGGCATGACGTCAGGGTCTTTCTTTCTTGCTTGCTTTCTTCCTTCCTTTCTTTCTAACGCCGACTCCCGTCTGTGCCTCCGAGAGCCTTCGACGCCGACGTTATTAGCCTCGGTATATATTGAAGCCTCTGTCAAACATCTCCGGCTTGCCGCGACGACACTTTGAAACCACCATGGGCACCTACAGAGGAACGAGACACGGTGGGTGGCGTGAATACAGCTGTAGCACAGCACAGTGTGCACACAAGTACATCCAACACATACACCGAAGCAGGAGATCGCTATACCTTTACGCTGAGCGACAACCTTTACGATAAAGGACGCCGGCCTTATACATGGAAAGAAAGTGGGACTATATATATATATATATATATATATATATATATATATATATATATATATATATATATATATATATATATATATATATATATATATACTACACTGCACGTGGGTTGGGGGAGAAGGAGAGCCAGAGAAAAAGAAAAATAGCAATGAAGCCAAGGAAAGCATAGTGGTGCGGTTGAAGTTGAAATTAGAAAATGATGACGAAAAGGGAAAATGAAAGTGGATGACTATGTACGTTGTCGCCGGTGGGCGTCGGACACACGACATATATTTAGAAATGTGACAGATAGAAACAGCAATAGAAGGGAATCGTCGGCGTCGATAACGCCGTACAGAATTGCTGCTCCGAGAGCGGCGTCGCGAGGACAATACAAAAAATGATAAGCACTGCGTCCTTTTTGTTGCTCTTCGTTTGTCTGCAAGTGCGAGGCAAGTAGTAACACGCAGTGCGCGAAATACTTCACAGTGTGTACTATCATATCGTTGCCGTCGTAACGTCTGACCATTTGCGTCGTCAAAAACTAAGCAGACGACGAAGGCCGCTGCTTAGGTTGAAGAAGACTGCATTTCGGCAGCTCTTGCCGTTCTGTTCGGCTTGGGTTGCAGCTTGATCTGGCACGGTAATATCGCCTGCACAGTTTTTTTTTTTTTTTCGTTAGCGATAAGTGCTCGTGTTCATGGCTTTCGAACTTATGGTCACACCTGTGCTGTTATTAGTACGTGAATATACTTCCTTTTGCGGTTTTGTCTGTGAACCACAAAATATTTTTTTCTAAACGCATCCAGTTTGATGCAGCTTAGCTTTCCGTGGTACGTTACCATGATAGGTCATGCCCTGTGCGCATGCGACCCACACCCCAACCTCCCAGGTTTACACCACCAAGCTGTCGCTTGACTTGAGAGTCATCTCTCAATGACTTCTGCCGAAGCTCCATTCATTCATTCATTCATTCATTCATTCATTCATTCATTTTGCTCATTGCGCCATGTGGTTTATTGTACATAGAAAGCCACGCTGTGAAATGAAACTTCTATGGGAGGTTGCGCTGTCGATAAAAACTTCGCAAGTCCTGAATTTCTTTATGTATAACCTTACAGGAAATTATCAACGTTACAAAGTATGCGAAGAAAAAAGAAGTGTGTTGGAAGGGTGGAAGAGATTTCGCTGAGTGATAAAGACGTGGCCTTCCAGCTAGACTTATTTATGTTTACTCCATTTTCGCGGTCAAAATTTACGCCCTATATATGGCGTGCTATAACGGACGAGCGCCAGCTAGGAATTTGCGTTAAATTAAGGGCGCATCTTTTCTCCTACGTGCGTTGTAAAGCACTCCGACCGTGCGACTTTTGTCGAATGCGCCTGGCCTCTAAAGCAAGCTCGGCGGTTCGTATTGTTCGCATAATGCAGCGAAACGCATGAAGCGACGCTATGAATTTGCACCTCTCCTTGGGGCGTTCCGCTCTGAGTCAACGAAATAAATAAGAGGGAAAGATAGATAGAGAGCGACGTTACGCCTTTTAACGCTCCCCGAATGCGTGAATCACACACCTTCAAAAGTCAGATTTGGGTGCATTCCTTCTACTTTGCAACAGTTGCAAGACGAAAAAAAAAAAAAACAAGTCTCGAAACATAAGGAAGTTGAACCATTCGTTGCTTTCCAGAGTCTCAACACAAGCTGTGACGATAGCGTACAAGCCGCACCTGACCTCTTCTCAGCAAAAACAAGAACAACAAGAACAACAAAAAAGAAACGCAATGCAGAACAGGCTAAATTCCATCCGGCACGAAATGGCTGTCGCAGAGGTTCCAGTGTTCGCGCGCATTGTCGCATTCGTGTTCTTCCACGCAGCATTGACTGCGCCACCTTTCTGCGACAAAAGGATGCGAAACGGGAGAAAAAAGAAAGGCCACAATGAAAGGCTAGAAAAAGAGCGCGATAGAAAATTGCTTAATGTTCCCACGCACAGTGGAACAACGCGGCGCTCTCCGCTGTTATAGACGCGGCCGACGTGCGCATCGCTCGAGCGCGTCCCCCCCCCCCCCCCCCCCCCCCCCCCGCACGGGCAAAGCGTACGCGCGCCCGCCCGCCCCAAATCCGGCCCGGGCACGTCCCGCGGAGGAACGCACGAGCGACGGCCTGCCTACTATAAAAGAATGAATGAAAAAGTGAATCAAGTAGATAAGTAAACAAAAAATGCATCGGGTGAAGCGTGGACGACGGGGTAGGACACTACAAACAGTGTCGTCGACCGACCACGCACACCTTGTACACACACGGGCGTGAAGCAAGCGCCCAAAAGAAAGAAAGAAAGAAAGAAAGGCAGCAGGGAGGGCGGTCGTCAACTCGCCTCGTCGACACCCTGTAGCGGCTCCGTCGCTCGCTCGTGGCGCGGTGTCTGTGACACAACCCCTACACAAAGGGGCGACAAGTTCTACTAGCAGCATCGCGCGGAGACCGCGAAGCTTGGTTAGGGGAGGGGGGGGGGGGGGTGTCAAGGGGCGGCAGTGGTGAGGCGGCGGCCGATGGAAGTGCGCGGCTGCTTTGTTCCCTCGGAACGCGACGCCGGCAATGCGCGCGCGAAGCGACGTCGCTAAGCCTAGCTGAGCCGCGCGGTCGAAGTGCACGAGGAAGAAGACGGAGAAGGCGGAGGCGGCGGCGCGGCGCGTCTGAGGTTCAAGGTCATCACGCTCCGGCAAACCGTGCACCGTTCGCTGCCGCTCGAGCGAGCATCGCTCAGTAGCAGCTGCATCATGCCACTCCTATTGCACTGCCGTTCGTGAATTCTCTTCGGGCGTTCTCGAAGTATTGCAGGCCGTTGGCAGATGTAGCTGTCAAAGCCAGCAGTGCTGTATTCTTTTTTTTTTTTTTTTGTTGTTGTTGTTATTCTGATGACAGCGACGACGATGATGCGAGCCGGTCGGTACCTCGGGCTGCCGAGATCATTGCTATGTGCCGAACCCACTTTTGCCGGCGCTACGTTTCTGAGCGAGGTGTGCGTGGATCTTCGGCAGGTATCGTTGACAAATAATGCCACGCGAAGCACTTTGTCGTTGTTGTTGTTGTTCCGGTCGTTGTTTTCTATTGCCGGGTGGCGTCGATCGCATGATGCACGCGTGTCTTGACCTTCGCTGCAGGGTCACTGCTGCCATTTGTCGCGCCTGTCTGTCTTCCACGGTGCTTCTGTAAACTAATACAGCCATCTCGGGCAGATAAGGCCCGTAGGGCGTAATATACGCCGCAGTGCGGCGTTGTGCAGTGCACGAATTCGGGCTTACGCTAGCAGAAAGAAAAGTAGCCACCTGACTTGTCTCGAAGAGGGTGTGGTTTGCTGAAACAATCTTGGGCGGCACCTTCTCACCGCCGCCGTGCTTTGGGTGGTGAAGTGAGACAAAAAAAAAAAAACGAAAAAAAAAAACAGGGAGTGACTGAGAGAATGAGCAAGGTGATTTTTAATTTTTTTTTCTTCATATTAGTCTCAAAAATAAAATGTCTTAAGCTGTCTTCAGAAATGCAAGACGCACAGATGCGGACTTAACCTTATTTACAGTGGTCGTCCACTGTTTACCGATCCAATTATTAGATATCAACACTGGTCGAAACACATTGCGGCTATGGCATTCTGCTGCTGCATATTAGGTCGAGGGTTCGATGCCTGGTTCCGGCGCAGCCGCATTTCTATGGGGGGGAAATGAAAAAAGAAAGCGTGCGTACACATCGATTTAGGTGCACGTCAAAAGATCCCAGGCAGTCAAAAAAAAAAAGAAAAAAAAAAAAAAGACGCAGCACCCCACTATCTAGTCACTCATAACCCACGGTGTAGTTTGGCAATGTTAAACTTCGCCTAGCTTAGTGCCGTCTGCGAAATCCCCTGTTGATCGCTACACATGTTGCGTTCGATTCGTTAACCACTGCCGATCGTTTCGAATCCCCGTCCTCATCTTAGCCTTGTTTCGATTCGAAGTATCAAACAGACCAGAACGAGCGCCTTGCAATGCCGAAAGAACGCGTTTTGCCCCCGGGTTCGAAGCAGGTAAATGACCATAAGTTGGCGAGAGGTGCTCCACCGGCAGGGACCCTTCATGTCGTGTTGTTGCTGTGCTTAGCTGAAAACGCATGTGCCCACCAAGAGGGTGCTGTCTTCCAGCCGCGGAGGCGCTCCCTCGCCGTGCGATGTACGCACCTCGCTTGCCGCGTTCTGCCCGAAGGTCAACGTACGGCTCAGCACCGCGTCTGCTGCCGCCGAGTGGGGCAACGGCTGCGCCAGGACAAAGCACGCTTCTTTCTTTCTTTCTTTCTTTCTTTCTTTCTTTCTTTCGTTTACGCGAAACCGGAATGCCGGCATGACAGGCCAATTTGGACGGCTGGCTAGTTCGGTGTCGCAAAGAGATGACATGCCCCGTGCTGTACTCTCATTTTCTTTTCTTCGCTATTAGCTTTGTGCTATTTTGCGTTTTGTACTTGTTGTTTTCGCGTGTATGGGGGGGGGGGGGGGGGGTGTCGAGGAGGTAAACCGCGTCCACTTCTTGCTCTCGTGACCTGTGCCCCTCGACCGTTTCTCCTCTTCCGCTCTGGTGTGACACTTTTCGATCGAACCTCATTGCAAACATTTCGCGAGATTACGTAACGAGGCGGCGCATCGCGCGAAGCGAGGAAGAGGAGACACCCGTCGTGCGTGTCGACACCGTGGCGTGTACGGACCACGCATTAGCCTGTTACCTCGAGAGAAAGTTTTGGTTGTCGACAAGAGTTGTTCTGTGACCGCGTCGCGCGTGATTGCGCCCAGTATTTTCTTTTTTTTTTTTGCTTTCTTGTTTCTTTATGCTTGTTTTCTTGATTTGTCTGCTGGGTGACCGACTCGCCGGCCGGCCGGCCGACCGACCGACTGACTCCGTTCAACTCGGCAACGTCGCAGTGGCGTCTCGTGCGCCGCGGTTCGCGGCGTTGAATTCAAACGCAGAAGTTTTGCGTTCGTTGAATTATCTATTTGTCGCGATGTTGGAAACGTCGGCAACAAATGTCCGCACTGCCGTTTTCCCCCAGAACATTAAATTGTTCCGCGAATAAACGGGTGACGTACACGGTGAAGTGCATCCTTGTACCTCCTATGCGTATCCCTAGCACTCGCAGAGTAGTGTTTTACATAAAATTTAAAATATATATATATACGTACGCGCACACATATTCTCTCTCTCTCTCTCTTTCTCTCTCTAAGTAAGATCAGCGAAATGGAAGCGTAAGAAACAGTTATTCCTCCGTTTGCCTGCCAATGATCAGTCTTTATCTGCTAGAAACCCCACCAGTTTCCAGCAACGCACGTCAGATAGGATGCAGTTGTGATGTGGGGGCTGACTACCAAGGCCGCAAAGTGGCATGTTGGTCTAATAACACCGTGACATAATGCCAACCTCGGATCGTGCTATAGCGTCGCTATAGCACGATCCGAGGTTCACTCTGCGTAAGGTCTACATTTCGGGATCCGTCTCGAACGTTCGAGCGCGGGACTCTTTAAAATATTCGCAGAACAGAATCATCTCTGGATGGTATGCACCTCTCAGATGCTCCATATCCACCTGCCAGCTCACGGACTCAGCGCCCGCACTTCCCTGCCAACAACTTTCTTCGCTTGGCGAAGAAAGTAACTTTACACGGCGCTTCGAAAGTGAGACGAAGAAGCACGAAAAGGCGAGCTCGGACGGGCACACTGGGAGAGGTCGAGTCGTGGTGCGAAGACAAGTAAGCAGCGAAAAGGTAAAGTAGATCGGAAAAAAAAAACAGAAAGAAGAAGTCGTGGGGAATGGGAGAAGGTGAAAATGCTGGAGTTGGCGGTGCTAAAAATTTTAAAAAAAGAAGAAGAAACGCAGGAAAAGAAATGGCAAAGGGCACTGTGGTCTTCTTCTGACAAGCGCTAAAATGCGGCGAGAAGAGCCCAAAAGGCCACGCTCGTGTTGTAGTACAACGCACACACCACCGCATGGCGCATCATCACGCCGCTGGCAGGCCACTCACGCGCGCACGACTCGCTGCGAACTCTGGGGAGAAACGAAGCTCGACTTTCTCTTTCGTGCGGGAGAGAGTACGAGTCAGGCGGCATCGTGTATAAGTCTCTCTCTCTCTCTCTCTCTCTCTCTCTCTCTCTCTCTCTCTCTCTCTCTCTCTCTCTCTCTCTCATTAGCGAGCGCGACGAGAAGAGGGCATTGGACCACATGCGACGCAACAACAAGCGAAAGCCCGGCAAAAGCTCGAGAAGCAGAAGACGAGGCTGGAGGCCTCTCTCCAAGACGCATACCTGCAGGCAAAGCGTGCGTATACGAGTCTCGCGGGAACGTGCGTCTCGGAAGCTGCTGCTGCTGCTGCTACGAGATTTGAGCGCAGTTGCAATGTCGACGCCAGGCACGCTGGGCCTAAGTACAACGTCCTGTGTTGCGTGTAGGGGGAGGGGGGGGGGGAGGCATCAACCGCTACCGCTAGCTAGCTGCAGGCTCATAACCCGGTGGCCGGGTCTTTGGCGCAGTTCGGGCACAAGAGAGGAGCGAGTGCTACTCTGTGACCCCGCTCAACGCGAGAGAAAAACAAAACAAAACAAAAAAAAGCAGCGGCGCTGCGTGTCTAGTCGCGGGTGCTGCGGCCGCACGTACGGTGTTGCGTGCAAAGGGCGTTCGGCGCGGAGAGGACCAGGTGCCCCCCCGGCCGGGCGCCGCCGCAGGGGGATCCGGCGGCCGAGCCGACCGACTTCCTGTCCAGCCGCTGTTGCTCTTTATTTTCCTTGCCCGCGGGTTTCTCTCACGCCCGACACCCGAAGTCAGGGCAGGCAGAGGGCCTCCGATTCGGTAATTGCGCAGAAAGGAAACGAAGCTCTGATGTGGAAGCGCGTAGCTGACGCGTCACCCCAATCGGTGGCAACCTGTTCGCGTGTTCCCAACGCGTGGTTCCTATGCCTCACCTGTAGCATCACTAGAAGGAACTGTGGCTACCCGATAGTTCGCAGCTACTCTGGTAATCCTGAACAGTACGTGGAGTTCACTGCGCTCAGTTCTTAATTGTGGCTTCAAGAGTTCTTGGTAGTGGCTTTGCTTATTACACTTTATCTGCGCCATTATCGGTCACAATTTCCGAGCGATGATAGCTGTGCTAAAGACACGAGGGAAGTAAGACTCCGCTCGCATGCGTAGACATTGCGAAGTGTTGCATTTATAATGCACTATCTTGTTGAACATAGGCAGTTTGCAATGTGACAAAATTGCTTGACGGCAGAAGGCGGAAGTTTTTTCTGGCTCTTTAGTTCTTCAGAAGGACGAAGGCAAATTCGTGTGCTGCCCGTCATTGCCATGCCGGCCGAATCGCCATGCTCGTAGCTCTAGTAATTTTTGTTATAAACCTTACGGTTACTATTCCGCGAAAAGTCTCGGGGCGTGGTGATCCGGAAATGTGGCCACAGTGCCATCAAGTTCAGTGCAAAAAAAAGAAAATTATATATATATATATATATATATATATATATATATATATATATATATATATATATATATATATATATATATATATAAGGTCCAACATCTCAACATATAAAGGTGCCAAACATCTCAAAGTGTGTGCAATAAGTTTTTAGCTTGTATCGCACTGCGTTGTATCGATACTAGTTCTGAGAGTGTACTCCTCGCAGTAGATTGTGATTTTCGTGTATAATGACGCAAACCATGTTTTGGAATTTACACCTCTCCCCCCGCCCCCCCCCCTCGTAGAATATAGAAAATAAACACTACCGCTAACATGTCGGGATGCCATGTGACCGCACTAGCCCAATCACGAAGGGGCAGTGAGTGGGTGGGGAAAGCAAGGAGGAAGAGGACGAGTGAAAGTAGTCTGTACTCTATTTGCTTGTTCTACGCTCCCTTTTGAGCGAAGCTACACTTCGCCTATACACTCTCGTACAGTAAAACCTCGCTATTACGAAGTCACAGGGGCGGGAAATATACTTCGCTTTAACTGGGACCTCGTTGAAAGTGGAGAGAACTTAAAGGAGGCATTGTAAGGTTTGTCGTGCAATACGAACGCGCGGAATCCCGTATACAGCGTGAGCCCTGAAACGTATCCGTGGCCGATAGCGGGACATATGGCAGTGGTGAAATTTTGCTGATGCTCGCAAGTGCTATCTCGTCAGTCGGTTATCTCCACGTGATGCAGTTAGATCCAAGGAGATGTCGCCACGTGGTGGAATGACCTTTGCAGCACTCTTTGCGTCTTCAATTTCGCACGAAGAAACGCAAACAGTCTCTGCATGGCGCATGCTGCGCCTGGCAGATATACCGTTTTGCAATTCGCACCAAGAGGAGTCGGGCGCGTCACTGCACTTCGAATATCCCGATCCAAAAAAAAAAGAAAAAAACGTGCGCTGCCATCGCAACTTCGAATAAAGCGACATTTCGAATAAAGCGATGTTGTTACAAGGAGCGTTTACCGTACCCGCGTGAAAGGGCCCGCGTAAACTGGGACGTGTCTGATAAAAAGAAAGAGGCTACTGTATCTCAGTGTAACACATCCGGCGGATACACGTGACCTGAGCGCTTCGAGACGAGGCAGCGCGCGCCGCATGGGTCGGCGAGCACGCGCGCTAAGTAATAACAACCAGCAATCACGGGGGCTACGCGTGAACGAGACGCGAGCACGCGTTTCCGCAGATTCCCGCCAACTAGCCCGAGAAACGGGAGAACCGGAGCGCCGAATAAGACGGGAACTATCGAGGCAGCGCCGACCGACCGCTTTATGCGAGCTCGATATATCACCCCCACGGTTCACCCCCGCGATGGTGCTTGCGCTGGGCACCTATTATCGAGCCAGCTGGAATCTGGAAGTGAAACGACCCCGTGGAACTTCCGGCTGCCCCCTCCCTCCTCCTCCTCTTGCGCCCACGTTCCGGTCACGCGTCGCAATTAGCCGAGATTGAGGATAAATAGAAGCGATGAAAAAAAAAACTGTGGTTATTTAGCGGTAAATGCGAGAGAAATGCGTTAGCATTAGGTCGCACCTCCTTGAAGTCCCGGATCCATGACTTCAACCGCGTTCACCACATTGCAAGGCATTATTCATTAGCCATCTGGACACCACGCAGCGTAACTGACGGTAGTCCGAAGCAGACCTCCGTCAGTTGTACTATATAGTACAGCAGAAGGCTGTTACAGTGGTGCTGACGGGTACAGTGGCGTGGTGTGCTGTCTTTGTCAGAGCGTCAGCCTGCTGGTTGCCCTGGACGCCGACGTGAGAGGGGAGCCACTACAGCGACAGCTTCAGACATTGCCGTGTTACTGTTAAAGATGGCAATAGCGATGATTCTGTTGTAAATGAGTACGCCACCGGTTCGGAAGGATAACCAACACGGAAAAGAAACCGGGAAAAGAAATGTAGGTATCCATACTTTTCGGAAACGAAACACTTTTCACAATGTAGTCCTACTGTTTTTACATATGTTGTCTCCAATAATAATGCAGTCATGATTAAGTAAAAAGAAACGTGCTTAATATCAAGCTTGCTAGAAATGCTGCTTAAGCTTAACAATTGTTGCAAGCGCTAAGGAAAGCGTTGACGGAAATAGAGGATATTACTTAGAGCAAGTGAGAGGGTTCCTTGTTATCGCTTTCAAGCAGTGGTCAATTTAACACACTCCAAATAAAAGTTTATAGGCACTATATCGGTCGACGTATTCAGAAATGCGTCTTAACTACGTTCATACCACAGTTGTAAGCGTGCCTACGAGTGAATAAATTTCCTTGTCAGCTGGAAGCCCACGCTTGACTTGATATAAATGACGCCTGGCGTGAACGTGCATAAGACGCTCATCGCGTTTCCTTCGGCGCGTTCACGACAGGCGTCACTTAAATCAAGTCAAACACGGGCTTCAATTTAAGATGCATTCATGATTGCGAGGGTTACGGCCAGTGAACTCAGATACTTCTTTCAAAACGTGCCATGTATACAACGCTTCGTACTTTGTATATGTTATCGTCCTGATGGTATTGTGCCGTCATTGTGACTCAGTGTTCGCATCGTCTTTTGTTGAAAGAAACTTTTTCCAAAGAGGAAAAAAAAAAAACAGGCCTGGTACTTTTATGTAGTCAGGCGACAGAATGCTTATAATAATGAAATAATTAACATAATTACACTAATGACTTTTCTGTTACCTACTTTGCGACAAGTATTTCAATTTACGAAATGTAGCTGGTGAGTTCGCAATACGTATCCACAATTGGAACGTATTCTCACCATTACGCCAGTTTGTAGGTGTTCATTTTCAATGTGTCCGACGAAATGCATTGGCGTTCCAGTTACTTTTATGCTTAAATGCATAATACAGCGTTTTATTTTGAAAAATGTGAGTGGAACAGTGCAATCTTACTGTAGGTTTGATAGTGCATATCTGGAAACTGGTGGCGTCTTCAGAATACGTTCTAAGTCGATATACCTTGCATACTCACTAGCTTCAATTCGCAAACTAAAAAATGCGCCATAAACTAATTAATTAGAAAGTTAATTAGCGCAAATCTGTTATTCAGATTAAGCATTTTGATTTATCGTAGAATTATAGGCCGCCTGATCGAGTAATTTGGACTTAGGGTTAGAATTGTGCTATCTGCCACAGGAATTTTTTCTACAGCGAAGCTGTTAGCCTCTAATTGCTCGGTATCTATAGTGTCCGCGTCCGTCAACAAAAACGTGGGCCCATCCCGGCGGTAGTGCAGGGCTAGGAGCAGTGACTCGTACCCCAGTAAGGCAGAGGCTTCAAGCAGTCAGCAAAGTGAAGCGAACAGTGGAATCAATCTTCGGAACCACGCACACAACATACAGAACTGCACACGTTTCAATGAAGAACAACGACAAAGCAACCATCCGAACCACCACAGGATTAATAATAAGGTGCTCCTGGTAACAATGCGAAACACGTAGCACTCCCCGCATACGTTTCGCGGTAAAAAATTACTCTTGCGCAAGCTGCCGCGGCGGCGGCAGCTTGTGAAGTGGCGAGTGACGTCCCTAGACGCTCGTATACAGAAGAACCAGCCTAGCCATTGATTTCAGTGTTGTTCCAATACCGCTATGGGCGGCGGCGTGCTGTCAAGCGTACCCTCACTCGCGTTACTACCATTACTCTAAATTACCATTACTATACCGTTACTCTAAAGGAATAAAGCACTGCATACCGGCCTCAGCAGTTGTAGTGGTGGATTTCAACAGCTTCGCTGGACATCCACTTTCGCAGAGCCGGGATGGAAAGTCAATCTTTTTTTTTTTTAATTTGGTGCATCCAAAAAAAAAAAGAAGAGCAAAAATACAGCCTGTGTACTGACAAAGCAGTACATATACAGGTTCCACGACCGCGCACCTCTAGCTAAGGACACACCAGCCGCGGCCGGCGTGCGAAGCCGCAGCTACCCGCTCGGCACGTGGTGCATACCGCGGCAGCCACCGGAGCGAGAGGGCGTACAGACTGAACGATGTGCGTATATACATCGGGGCGAAGTAATTCGCATCGTTGTAGGCGTGTCGTCCCGAGTTCGTTTTGGCGGGTGAGGCAAACATGTCGGTGGAAATTAGGTTAAGGTCATGGACGAAGTCAAAGGTACAAAAAAAAAAAAAAGGAAAGTAGGTACCGTCCCCGCTTCACTAGCAAGTTCCTTTCGCTGCTCGCAACGCGAACGAAACGAATCTGCGGATGCTCCCCTATACAGCACGCCGCAGCTTCCTGCCGCGAGTCCAAAACACAACCGCAATGAGCTGTGCCTTCCAACTGCACGTGCAACCGTGCACTCCTGCACGCCGAGCTTTTTTCGTTCAGAGACCGATAGTGTTTCACTCGTTGTATAGCGAAATAGTCGTAGCGGAATGTATATAGTCTCGCCTTCGTCGTAATACGGCCGCCTCACCTGGCACTCGTACTGGCGTTCAAACGATGAAGCGCCAACAGAGACAACACACTAAAGAAGAACAAAGAGAGGAAGCGCCTTGTCCTGTCTTTGTTCTTTCTTAGTGTGCTGCCTCTGTTGGCGCTTCGTCTTTTGAAAGCTATGAACCAACTAGCCCCACAACGTGTTCTACTCGTACTGGCGACCGTGTGCTACCGAACGGTTTTGCTGTGTAGCCGCGCTAAGCTACAACTCAGGGGCGGGATGGTGACAGATAATAGCATTGGTCGATGTTCGTGCGTAAGTTTTCTTGGGGCTTAAACAACAAACACCGCAGCTATTATAGGCTTAGGCTGTTGCTCCGTCCACGTAAGCAATAAATTCGTCTAGCGAGCCTCTCAGCAAATCCGGCCAGACGCCAAATACCCTCGAGTCGTCCACATCTCATTTTCCCAGAAGTGACTGGATGAAACGCGGTTAGCAAGCGTTCGTTGTAACGAAGCGCGCGTCACACACCAGTGCTTCGCTTTTTCGGTTCCTGATGCGTTGCTTTCATCTATAGTCTCGCAATTCGTCGACACGAACCGGCGTCGACGGCGCACCAACAGAGGTTTACGAGACACGAAAGAATCAACTGAAAGAGTGAACCGTCATACGCCCGCCTACATGCAGCGTGTCTTTGTGTGTGATGGCTCTCTAAACTGAAATGCGGCGGTGCGCCGTATGGGCTAGTATGGCGCCGCGCAGCTGTTGCCGAGAAGCTATGTTGCATTGCGCATGCGCGTCCCTTCGCTCTCACTATTCCGTGCCGGCCATGTCTCTTCGCGAACTCCCACCGGCGGGCAACGGCGCTCGGTGCGGCTTTGCCTAACACACCTGCGCCGTGCAGCCAAGCCGTCTTTCTAGTTCCGCGGGTCTCTATGAATGGAGTTCCTCGCTCTCTTCGCGATGGCTCCTCGCCCACTCACGGCAACCAGACGCGCGGATGGCGACTGGAAAAGCGTCACAAGTTTAACCTTTCGCAATGCTACAGGCAACATAGCGGGTGATCATTTTTAAGCTTTCTGGAATTTTCAATGAAATTGTCTGTGGCAGATGGCATAATCCTTGTCCAATAGATTATTGAGAGAGGGGGACATCCCTTGCACGAGAAATGGAAACACATATTCAACGAATTGAAAAGGCACATTGACTAACTAACTTCCTAATTAATTACTTGACGACATATATTGCAATTTACGAATTGTAGCCGGTGGGTTTGCTAATGGTATCCGCTTGGAATGAATTTCAAGAATGACACTAGTTTGAAAGGATACGCCATCAAACTCGCCGTAAAGGTGCACTGTTGCTCCACTTACTTTTTTACCAAAACGTCTTCTTATACATTGAAGCACAAAAGTAACTAGAACCCCTGCGCATTTCGTCGCACACTTTGAGATATAATATCTCGAAACGGGTGTCATCCTGGAGATTCATTTCAACTGGATGCGCCATGCAAGCTCACTGGCTACAATTCGTAAATTGCAGTATGTGCTGTAATGCTATTAACGAACATAATTAGTGCTTTTGTTTATTAGTTTAATGTGCGTTTCAATTTCTCGTCCAGGTCAAGGACAAGAGTTACGCTGTCTGCCACAGGCGATTTTTAAAAATTCCGGACAACTTAAGAACGATCACCTTGTATATAGCTACTAGCTCAGAGATGAAGATGCGGCAACTTTGCGGCTTGAAGAGCCCACGGCGTAGCCAGAAATATTTTTCGAGTGCGGTTTTTTTTTTGGGGAGGGGGGGGCGACGGGCAAGGGGGTAGGGTAGCTGGGAAGGCCGCATAATAGGGAAATTTCGGCTGGGGGGCGAAGGGGGGGAGGGACGTATTCACGTGTTCGGTGTGCCACCTCCGCGCCATGCCACTGCGAAGAGCATTGAACTAAATGCGCCAGCCAATCACGTTCGCCAAATTCTCGGGAATTACTTGTCCGAGAACCGGAATTCAATGATAAAAAACAACAACAAAGAAGAGCAGTGATAGAACTTAAAATTTGCGTTGATAATTACATACGAATAGATGAATAAGAAGCGCATGTCGTTGAGCAGTCAGTCTGGTATAGGAAGAACGCAGCGACTTCAGCGCGGGAAAAAGGATAGCAAGCGAAAAAAGAGAAAAGAAACCACGATTACCATAAATTAGTGGGCTCAATCTTAGTATCGGCATAGGGCTTTAAAAAATTAAAACATACGGTCAACTTTGCACAAGCGATCTTATCGTGTTCAAACGTGACCACACAAGACGGAAGAATCACACGTCCGTGGCTGATGCCCCGAGCTGAGGCTTCGAAGGAAAGGACAATTGGTGATGTGAGTGAAAGTGTAAGGCTGGGAGGTCGAAACGGAGCTTTGAGAAGGCTTTCTTTTTTTTTTTCTTTGCATCGAACATAGACGAGATGAGGAAGAAAAAAAAACTATCATAAGTAGTCTTAAGGACGCGATATGGTCTGCGTCGGACAAGTCCTAAACAAATCAAAATTTAACGGTGGTACGCTCTGTCGTAATCTCACATGTGCAACTTCGTATTAAAGTTACAGTGACACCATTGAGAATTCTAAGGGAACTGCAGATTCTGGAAGTCAGAATGCGATAACAATGGTAACCTTGTGATGATCTAACTTTTGCGTTGTTGAGCATGTCGTTGCTGGCGCCAGCCGTAAGGGCTTCCACGAAAATCTGGGCTTTTCAATAGACGCCATTTGCGCAACTTCCCATGGGTCGCGTGTTTGAAAACCCGGACACACCGATTGTCGAACAGCGCCGGGGTTCTTCTGACTGTCGTGTCACCTTTGAACAACAAAGCGGGTAACAGAGAGTCACTTTTTGACCACAACGAAATGTAACATCCTTGGCCCGCACTGTAAGCAAAACCAGAGAGTATTTTCAATCAACACCTTTCTTTTTGAGCACAAGTAGCTATTTCAAGCTCTGTTTAGCGGGCAGCACGAGACGAATTTGATCTTGTTGCTCACTGATGGCTTGACAGTGTCTGGACACGTTGCACCGGAAGAACTGAAGAAGTAATAATAATAATATTTGGGGTTTTACGTGCCAAAACCACTTTCTGATTATGAGGCACGCCGTAGTGGAGGACTCCGGAAATTTTGACCACCTGGGGTTCTTTAACGTGCACCTAAATCTAAGCACACGGGTGTTTTCGCATTTCGCCCCCATCGAAATGCGGCCGCCGTGGCCGGGATTCGATCCCGCGACCTCGTGCTCAGCAGCCCAACACCATAGCCACTGAGCAACCACGGCGGGTAACTGAAGAAGTCCGAAGCTCCTCTTTTTTTTTTTAACCCTTGTGCTTTTTAGCACTGCCTGGGGAACTGTGCCACGCGTAGAGTTTGGCAAAACTATCAAAGCCATTTCGCGATTGACAAGCTATTATTGTCGTGTCTAGTGGCAGGGCCATTGTGGTACGTCTCGTGCTTTTTGCATTAAGAGAACGAGAGTTCACCTCAATCTCTGGGCTGGGGGGGGAGGGGGGAGGGGGGGAGGTAGAATTCGTAGCATCGAAAGTTACGCAGGGTCATCACTACGCAGTCGGGCGACAGCGGTCACGCAGGCTGCGTGCGTGAGTCTCTTCAGTTGGTCAAAGGCTGTGCTCGAATAAAGGCTTCCAGAAACCACAGTCAGTCGTCACTGACAGAGAAAGTTTCAGAATGTGGCCCCAGGACTGCGGCAGAATTAATCGAGTCATCGCTCATATCTCTTGTTATATTTTGGTGCGTATCATAGGCTGCGGTAGCCTACTCGACCTCCGTCTATGGTCCCGAAAAAAAAATTTTCTAAACCGGGAAGTTGCGATCTCTTGCCAGAAACGTGTCGCCGTAGTTGACGCTCTCGTTCTAACCAGCACGTTGCGAAGGTCAGCGAAGACGAATCTAGCGGGGTCATCCTGCCAGCTCACCGAGAAACGACGATCATGGAGGCGCCTACGAAAGTAACGAAATCGAACTGGCGGCGTACGAAACGTTCGCGCGTGCACAGAATGACAGAGATACGCAACTCGGGCGAACGCACAGGCGCTAGACTGCCTCTACCCCCCCCCCCCCCGCGCCCCCTCTTCTCAATCTATTACCGTCAGAGCCTTTGCTGCAAAGCTCGGCACTACGTACTATAGCGAACGAATCGCACGCACATACAGCCGCACCGGGCAGACGTAGCACGTTCGCTCTGCACTGCGACGGCGATCCGTTCTCTTCTGGCGCGAAGGTAAGAAGATATTGGCAGCCGCCCGGCCACATGGCGCGCGCCGGCCAGACAACCTCGCCCTGCGCGAGGCCTCTCTCGCCGTCGCGAACACGCGCTCGTCGTCAGGGTCAAAGGCCGACGCCGCTCGGTTCGAGACAAAGACGCATCGAATTAGGAAACCGCGCGCCACAGATTCGCCTATACCGGCACCGTCAGCCAGCGGAGCCCGAGGGATGCGAATCCCTCTTTCCGCTTTCCTCCAATCTCTCTTTCTCTCTCTCTCTGCTATACTCCCTCAACTCTCTTCGGACCGAACAGCCAAGCCAGACCCAGCATCGCCGAACGAGACAGCGGAAGAGACGAATGCATCGACTCTCGCGATGGCTTTCTTCGGGGTTTCGTTTGGCGGGTGGCCGCATGCTTTCCCAGGCGCGTTCGCGCTGATGAATGGTGCGCGCCCCGGCGTACAACGAAACCGACAGCGGGCTCGTGGAGGAGGCGCGCACCGCAAAGGTCACGGCGCTTGCAGCGAGAAACCGCTCGACGCGCGAGCGCTCGTGTTGGCGCGCGTGTAGCTTAATAAACGTATGCGAGCGAGCGAGCAAGGGGGGGCCGCCGGTCGCGTCCGACGTTTGAATGCGTTGTTGCTGCCTCGCATTCGCGGCGCGCGCGCGCCGTTCAATGTGGGCCACCCGGTCTGTTGGCTTAGCGTGAGCGTGGAATGCGCGCGTGGGTGGCCTCATGTGCCGAATTGTTTCGTTTGTTGACAGGGCTGCGCGCGCATGTGCGTGCGTGTGTGTGCCTGGGAGCGCGAGGAGCGTCCTAACTTGGGCGCTGTTGAGAATGGAGGATCGACACTGCTTTGCTACCGCGAATCGTTGTTCTCTTTTGTATGGGATGGTTATTGTTAGCGCGGCGAGCACCTTGGCGGCTTCTTTTTTCTTTTTTAGAAGGATTAATCGCTGTTTGTGGGCGCTGCTTCTAAATGTGGTGCCCTACAGTGTTCGGCCTTGCGACGTACCTGAGAAGCGTGGCTGTTGAATTAAATTTCGGGGTTTGACGTGCCAAAACCACGATCGTGTTATGAGGCACGCCGTAGTGGGGGACTACGGACTAATTTCGACCACCTGGGGTTTCTTTAACGTTTCTTTCTTTCTTTCTTTCTCTCTTTCTTTCTTTCTTTCTTTCTTTTCGCGAAACGTTTTCGAAGGATCGCGTGCTTGGCCGGGCGCCGGAAAGCCCCCGAAAAATAAAAGAAAAGAAAGAAAGCGCTCGGACGCGCGCTGCCGCAAACACTTGTGCCGTCTACCGCGTTGAAACTCCACTGGTATATCTCCACGTCGGAGCAGTATACCGTAAACATACGCAGCGTAATACTGCGACTCCACTTTAAAACAGAAAGCGGTCAGGGCTTCGACCGAGTTGTCCGGACTGCACCGTGAGCCAGCTATAGGTTTACAGTCGCCGCGTTCCATTGATGGCTAGCAAATTCAGCGAAAAACCTGCGCGTTACACTTGGGCGACACCAAAAAAAAAGAAACATTACGTTGCTGACGAAGCCTTCTTGCAGCCCTCACTTGTTGGTGGCGACACACACACACAAAAAAAAACATTACGTTGCTGACGAAGCCTTCTTGCAGCGTCTGCCCTCACTTGCCGGTGGTGGCAGCGCGTGCTTGACTTCACGTGCTCGTTTAAGGCGCGGTAACGCTGGGTCGATACGAGACCGGCAAGACGCTCACGCCGACGCATGCGATTGGCCGACTGTTCAGCACAGTGTGTTGCTAAGACCATTTTACCATACCAGGCCGACGATGACGCAAAACCGACGAGCGCGAGTTTGCCGTACTTCGACAGGCTTTCTTGCCTACGGCATCGACAAAATCAGCGAGCCGACCACCGTTCGACCGAACCCCGCGCGATCGGCAGTCGAACCGACGACGCGACAGCGACAGCGTCTCCGCTTGCATACGCAATTATTCACGCTCAAACTGAGTCAAACACGCCTACCAAGTTGAAATGCGCAAGCTTCAACCCTCTCAAGACGCGTGCACATGAAGTTCGAGCCAGTGTTGATTATCTTCGGCGAAGGTCAAGCCTTGTGCCGTGGAGTTCGTGCATCCGCTACCGGCGCACCTGAACTGAAAACGAAGCAGTTAGAACGGAGGAAACCGCTCTTATAGTTCAGTACTGGCCTTACCGATTTGAAATCAGTTACTCTTCAGTGCGCACGGCGCCTACCCAATAAGCGACAAATGGCGGCACAGCGCTGTGCCAACATCTGTATACGTCACCGTTCCCGTAAGCTGCCGGTCGCGCTCTCTACTTACATGGGTGGGTCTGTACAGGCGCCCAAATCTTTAACTGGCGTGCGCGAGCGGCGACTTTTCCATGCGTCAGCGCCGTATGACGGGGCGAGGCTAGAAACAGTGTGAGGCAAAGCGCATGCCGACAAAGCGCACTCAGCTAGGCCCATCGTCTGCTAGGCTGTTTCCAGCCTCGCCCCGTCATACGGCGCTGACGCACAGAAAAGTCACCGCTGGCGCACGCCAGTTAAAGATTTGGGCACCTGTACGTCTTATGCCGACGCATTTCTCAATTTCAGAGATCCGCGGATCCGCATCAAACGGCAAGCAAGAGCTGGGGCATTCGGTGTGCAGCTGCATAAACAACCGTCTCGCTCGATTCTAACAACGGCGTCAGTGATATGGCATCCGCTTTTTCGCCAGAGAACAACACGGTTTATAAGTGAGCGCATATGCGAGCACAGTTTTCTCTATAATAATGCTTTATGGCACGCGCAAACTGCAAGTACGATTGAGTTAGAGAAAACCGAGAATCAGTAATAAATTGACGACACGAATATATGTGTCTGAGTCACAGTTGCCGTTGTTTAAGTATGGTTCGGTCGCTCACCACCCTTGACTCCTCTCAGGCTGGAACAACACGGCACATCTGCGCAGATATGTGTGTTTTGCAACATTTTGACATTATTTCATATCAGCGCTGCACCTCTTCCACAATCTTTGACGCTATAACAAAGATCTGCGGCTGTATATATGTCGATGTAAACAAGTGAACCGCTTTGATAAATCCGACACGGAAGGCTGCACTCGAAGTCTTCATGAATCTGCAAAATGCGTAGATAATGTGTAGAAAGAATGCAAAAGGCGAGTTCCAAGTGCACAAATCAGCGATAACAAACTCCAGGGCAGCAGTGTCGGTAAAGGGAACTCGGCGGGCCCTTATCGGCCGCACTGTTTGCACAACAGCGCACTCAGGCTTGCTCACCAAGTAGTCGGCGAGTTCTACATGGCTTCCAGGAACGACACACTGCCTCGAAAAAAGCCATTAATGTTTAATCGCGATCCAGGAAACGCACGACAGACGCGTACTCAACGTGGGCGCAGCTACACGAATGAACCGGCGAAAGCTCCGGCACCCTTCCAAAACGTTTTCAGCAGTGCGTGGCAGAGGGCAGCACAGGAAAATGAAAAAAAAAACAAGGCGGATTGCGGCCGCAGCGGCTGGGATTTGATGCCGCGACCTCGTGCTTGCTTAGCAGCGCAACACCAAAGCCACTAAGCAACCACGGCGGGTGAGCGCGGTTGTTAGGCAGGTCGTAGGGCGCGAATTTGTAAATGTCCGCGCTGGAGCTCATGATCGATCAAAAACATGAGCACAGTCCTCCTCCTTTCACAGTGGACAAATCTGAGTTCGGCTGTCTGCTCTGGCGTAGTCTCCTACGGTAGCTACAACACGTGGTGTACGTCCGCTTTAGGAGACTGGAGCAGAACACCTTGGACAGCTCACGGGGTTTCAGGCGTGGGACCCGAGGCAGACGTGCCGAAAGGCTTAACGGAGTGATTAAGGCTCGTCTGTCCCATCGGAGAAGTCATCTCCGGGTTATGACAACCGATTTGAAGTCTGAAGGAGGGTCACCAGCTGGTGGTGAGATAGAAAGCATTTATGCTCGTTTGATTATTGCACCGATTCTGATCACGCCCCCTGCACACAATAGACACCGGTAGTGAATAGGTAAGACCTGAAAGCCTGCTGGAGGTGCTGCACAGCGTTGATGACAATTTTCCGCATGCTGTGCACCCCTGAAGCTCGATGTGACAATTTTCGCCGTGACAAACGCGCTGTCGTGTGAGTAAGATGAAGTTACAGTAGCAGAGAAATTCTGTCTCGACCAAGTTCAGTTGCCGACGGACACGAATGTAAAGATTTACCCTGACTGACTGAAATTGCGATTGAATATAAGCTACAGGCGGAATCGACGGATTCGAAGCTATAGGTTTTTGGATACGTAAGCCTACAAGCGCACATTTTGCAGCGAAGAAAGGAACAGGCCCAGGCTCTGACGGAGTGGCCTATACTGCCCTAGTCAATCTTGGTCCTCCCGAAGCGCAAAACGTTAACCACATATCGACATTTGGAGAAAATCGTCAATGTGCTGAAGCTACGAGAACGTCACGTGATTCTTGAATGGTTACGGCCAGAGAGCTTCACAAACTGCGCCACTCGCAACGCTAGCCTTAAGAAGCAGGTCTCGTTTGCAAGCTCATTTCGATCGAGCATTTCCGCATACAAATGTTGTAGGGACGAGCAGAAACTATGGGTTCACCTGCAGCCACAACTGTACACAAAGATAGAAGGCGCGAATATGAAATGAGAAGTTACTCCCTTGATGGCTACCGAGCTTAAGATTTTTTTCTTTTTTTTTTTTGCTTGAACTTTAAGAGAAGCGTGACCCTAGCAAACAGATATATACAGATATGGATCCTGTATTCATAACTCAGAGCACTGAAAATAATATTACCGAAATTCGTCTCACAACTCTTCGGCTGTGGTACAGGCGTTCACGACAACATGTTTGTATACGTGTATATACGAGTTAGCTGCGGCATAACACCACCAACCCGCAGCAAATTTCTCAATGTTTAAGCGCCCCAACTTCAATAGGAAGGCAGTTATGGCGCGCGTTTCCCACAGCAGATAAAGCCAACAGGCTTATGTTGAATTCCAATGGCGGAGTCGGAGTAAGTTTTTCTGCTCGTTTCGGAGCAAGTTTGTTCCAATGGCAGAGTGAGGGCGGGAGTAAGGTGTTCCAATGAGAGACTCGGAGTGGATTCCGAGCGGGAGTCACTCCGTGGAGCAGAAAAAGATGCTCCGCCGAAATCGACGGAGTGGACCGGAACTCTGCGTGACGTATTCCCTTTACCACGTTTGTCTGCTGGGAGGCGCCACCGGTCACGACTCGCGAGGAAGCAAAAGCTGCTGCACACTTGGCGAGATATCCATTCCGCACTTTAAAAAAAAAAAAAAAAAACGTCAGGTGAACGGCGCTGAAGAGACAAGTGACCGGTGCGGCGGTGGTGGGAGCAAACAGCGGAATCAAGTGACAACACGCAAGGTATCCTGGGTAACTCGGCGATACGAGTTCCGTTTCCGCCTTGCTCCGGCGGCGCAGGTTGTGTTCAACTCGCGGATTTGGAGGCGTTGCTCTGCGCGAAAGTCGAGTGCTCGCTCGCGGAGTCCGTCGGCTGCTCCGACTCCGCCATTGGAATTCAACATTAAATAAGTATGTTGTCGCCCCCCCCCCCAAAGAAAAAAAGATAAAATAGCAAGAACCAACAACCACAACAAAATAACAAAACAAAAAATGGGCCTGTATATCCTTTGGTTTGCGTCCAGAAAAAATAAGCACGATATTGAAATGTTGACTTGCTCAGGCTGTAATACTGAGCCAATTGAACTTTGGTAACAACAAGAACAGGAAAATGTAAAAGTAGGGCATTTGGTTCATCTGCAAAACCACAAGCAGCTTAAAGACCCATAGAAAATATGAACGGTGTCAAGGACGTTCGCGCGAGCACGAAGAACTCCTTCTTGGACTGCTTGGTACTTGCTGAAAGACACATTTGGCCACTAAAGAACACCACACACAAAGAGAGGCACGAGCACTACTGACCACGAAGGCGGCACATCCAACTGATTTACGTATTGCGCAAACGAATGAATCAGCCACTGTGAAACATAAAAAACAAAACAAAAAAACAAATCTCATCCGAAGCAAGTTTTTTTTTCGATTTCGAGTTGCCTCAAGAGCTGGGATTCGTCTTCCAACTACCCGTGCCTCCCTTATTAGTGTGCCTATACATGCCCCCTTATATACAAATCAGTTGGAAGTGCCGTCCCTGTGGCCGTGAATGTTCGCGCTCTGTTAGCCGGGCAAATATGTCCTCGCACTCAGCATCAGAACCGTCCGGCCACGTCGACCGAGATTTCCAGCGACCGCGGGCAGTTTTCGGACGCCGCGCGCCAGTACGGCGAATCCTTCTCGGCCTTCTTGCGGGCGCTCAGCTTGCCGTAGAAGCACATGGCGTGACTGTGCCGACACGCCTCCCACCACGATGAGTTCGTGTCGGCGCTTTCGGCGGCGAACAGCAAGGGCCAGGCCGTGTACGCGACCGGCATGAGCACGTGCCACGGCAGCACGAGCACGCCCCGGCATCGGCGACCGGCCTCGGCCAGAGGCGCCACGCTGGCGACGCCGCATCGCTCGAGCAGCGCGTCGTGCAGCAGCGGCGGCCCCAGGGACGACCTGACGTCCGGGTGGTGGTCGCTGGCGATGCGTTCCATGGCGTCGCGCAGGAACGAGTGGCCCGCCTTGAAGAACAGGAAGCTGTTGCTCACCGAGTCGCCCTTGCGCTGCACCAGAGTGTCGACGTCGAGGATTTAAACTTTGAAGGGAGTATAAAAAATGTATATCGTAATATCTTGCGCGTGACTTCACTGTAAAATAATTTAAACCTTAAAAGTGCGCAAGGGCTTGCATTATTTTACGGTATTGGGAGCACCGAGTGGTCAACGGTGTGCGAGAACTCGGTTATGCAGCTTCGCAGACCACACGACGCATCAGTTGTGAGATTGGGATACATCTGTGAAGGAGTGTCCTTATTTAATTTGGCTGCGTCACTTTACCGTGTGTCCCAGCTAAGATTAGCCAAGCTGTCCAACGGGAAAAAAAAAAGATTAAAAGCACGGTTTATATCGATGCTGGCACATACACCAGCAGCGAAGTGGAATACACTTGCTAACTCCAGTAACAGCTCTGTGTTTGTCTTGTTGAGCTGTGCGCCACCAGGTGCACGGCTGCCGCGTGCAGGCGACATCGCGTTTGCGCATCCGCCCATCCAGCAGAACGCCCAGTCCGCATGCGTTTAGCCGGATACCAAACACGCTAAAACTCCCTAAATGCCCAGCCTGTCACGTCTCCCGTGCCCGCTCACCAGCGACGTCTGGGATAGGCAGGCGTCGAACCCATGGAGCGGCCGCATGACCACGGTGTCCTTGTCGAGATAGACGCCGCCTCGCTTGTAGAGAAGCGCCAGGCGCAGCGCGTTTGAGAGGTGCTCACTGATGCCGGGCCCGTCCTTGAGAGGGTCCGGCAGACTCCACGAGCCAAGCGGCGTGCCTCGGATCATATCAGCAACCTGTATGGTGCAAATTCCTTTATAGCTAGTGAAATGGGCAGCGGGGAAAAAATATGACGATAGGAACACGTGCAGAGGAAGAAATACGCAAACCAATGGATAAATATGCGGGTGATGAAAGGCTACCTCTTGCAGCTTACAGCTGAGGTAGTGTGCCACAAGAAAACTTTTAAAAATACACGCACACAAGAGTGGTAGTAGTGGGGCACGTTGGTCACCTCTGTAAGGAAGAATGAACAAGCGCGTCCTGTGCACGGAGAGAAAAAAGACAAGGCACATTAACCTTCAAGATACGCTCCCGCATCTATTTGCCTCTTTTTCTCCGTGCGTGCTTGCGCTTCACTATTTTTCCCTACGAAGAAAACAATACATATTGCGAAATTAAACGCATTAGGAAATTTAGCGAAACAAGAAAGGCAAGTACATCTTCCCAAGTCACTTGCTATAAAGCAGCCAGTCAGATCTATCCAGAACGTGTTTGGGTTGATATATGAGAGACTGGCGATGCAGACGCGGCCCATATATGCAGACAGTGCAGTTATCGCGTACACGTCGAAACGACGGCGGCGACTGAACGATTGTTCTGTAGCAGTTTACGATTCAAAGCTGCAGACACGGTTACAAAAAGGACACCGTATACAGCGGATGACTCCATCTATACTTTCGCCACAGTCATGTTTCCTAACCGCGCTATATATGCACACGAACGGCGAGGTGGCATGCGAACCCACGACATCGCGCTCAGCAGCATAACGCGGCGCCCGCAGGAGTCACCCTATAGAGGGGTCAACTATAAACGACGCGGCGAAGTAGTATAATTCGCTCGTTATAGGTGTGCCGTGCGGAGCTCCTTTCACTGGTTTAGGAAACATGTTAGTGGAAATTAGGTTACCCTCACGGTTAACTAAGTCAAAGATGAAAAAAGTAGGTCGTCGCCCAGGCACGCGCAAATTACTTTTTACCGCTCGCAACGCAAGCAAGACGGAGCTTCGAACATTTCGAACGAAGCTTTTCTTCCTCGCGTCCTGAACAACACCTCCAGGGCAGCATGGTGCAACTGCGAGCGCACTCCTCCTGCAGCAAATGCTTATAAGGTGATTGTGATTAGCGCGGTGGAGACAAGGAGGTAATTCGTCTCGGAAACGCAATACTTGGTATCGTGCGATAGCCGCGAATCGGTTACTTCATGCGTTAAATCGCCCAATTAAAATTTCTATTGACAACTTCGTGTTGAATTTTTACCAAAGTTCCGATTTCGTGCACACTCTGGCACGCTGGCGTACGACGAATATATATATATATACCGGGGCGTTGAGCCCGGCCTCTTTTTATTTCCTTATCTTGCTTTCCTGTAGCATCGCGCCTTCCACATTAGGGGCCGAATTCACAAAGCCTTTCGTTCGTAAGTGGTGTTTTAGTGACAAAATGTCCTAGATCACTATTGTGATATCACTGCGGTAATAGGTCCTACATCACTATTGGCTGGCACGAACGCTTTTAGCGTGAGCACGTTTCGTGCATGCGGGCCTAGGTGATTAGTAGTCTCGGAAAGCGAGAAACGTGCACTTCACGAATTGGAATTTGTGCGCGTTGACCGTGAGTACCTTGCTGGGAACGCGCTTCTTCGAGAGGGAAGGCGCGCGGCGTCTGGTTTGGGATTTCAGCTGCTTTCGCAGGAGGCCCGCAGCGCGGTAATGCTGCACAGCCACCGTCATCAACGCGTCATCTATGGGCTAAGCATGATAGCTTAATGTGGCCAACCCTGGTGAGGTGCCCTTTAATTAACGCCCTCTGATGTAGAACGCACAACTAGCTAAACGCGGCCTCCTCTGTATTTGACAGAGCGTATGAAATACGTTGAAACAGCCGTTCAGAACATAACCGGGGCGTTCTATTCCCTATACGATGAATTTCTGTAATATTATTTAATCCGCCATCCTGTCTCCTGTCACGGCCTCTGTGATTGGCTCAAAACTCCGCCATTATGGAATTGGACAATGTTCAGAATAGCACCTTGGTCTGCAGCGCGGAGGCCACCCTTACGACAAACAACGAATCAACAAGAAAAAAAGAAATACCCTCGGGAATCTAGTTTAAGGATGCTTCGTTTCATGTTTTTTTTCTTTAGTTCTTTATGCGTAGCTTACCTGCACGCTATCAAAGACCACGTTGGGGAACCGGCCCAGCATCTGCCTGAAAGGCCCGTCCAGCCAGACGTCGGTGCTGTTCGGCGTCTCGACCGCGGCGAGCACGTTCACGGTCCAACCGGGGTGGTGCCTCGCCGCGGACTCGATGGCGCACGAGAAGCGGCCGGTGACTTCAAAGGCGTGCCCGGTCTCCAGGAACAGCACGCGCGACTTGTTGCCAGTCCCGCGCGCGGCTTTGACATTTCCTGGAGAGACAACGCCATGCTGGTGGAGGCGATGCGCTCGCGCGGCATGTCATACTCAGCGCAGCATACTCCAGCGCTAATAAGACAACCCATTTCCCAAGAATAGTCTGACAAGCTAACGCTTTACGGATGAATAATTATCTAGCGCTTCGGTATGTATAGTTTCTGATTAGCTGTTGTACTTAAATGAGGACCGCAGTGTACACTGTATGTACACCAATATAGACGGGAACCCTTATTCCGCGCTCGAGCAGCAATTTGTATAAGCTTGCCCGAGGCCCGATATGGGTGTACTGAACACTACACAGAGCATGACTGTACAAAACAATCGATATACATGCGTGATGTCGATAAGCCTCCTTGGTGTCACAGCGAAGTCGTGGCATATATGCAATAAAAATATAAAAAACAAGAAGAATGATAATTTAAGTACTAGAGTGGGTACGTGTGTACATGATACAATATCCATAGGCTCACCTTCATTCGATCTGCTGGTGACGGTGAAGTAGAGAGTAGCCATGACTATGACTGCTGCAGCGGTGAGTCTGAAGAAGCAGAGAATAATGCGATGAAAAAGAAGTTGAGAGGAAGAGATAGAAAGAAACGAAACAAAAAAGAAGGTTGATCAATGAATAATACGTGACTGCGGTGCTACATGTGTGTAAAGTACAGCCTGATGCTACAGTGATACCCATATATTGTCCCTGTAAATTTTAATACCAGACTTAGCTAAAAAAAAATCCAACGTCTGCCTGCTGTTGCTAGTAGGTTATGTTACAAGAACACCGGTTGCCTTTGAAATGTGAAAACGTTCCCCTAAACGTTTTGTGTTTATAGTGCAGAGACGGAATAGAACCGATGAATGGCAATGGCGATCACAGTGTCACATCGGTTTTTTGCGCGACAGCGACACGACGAGAACAAGGAGGTAGGGGCGGATCCTGTCTTGCATATGCGTGCCGGCAATTTCTCCGCCCGAACGTCTCCTCTAAAATACGGAGGATAAACACGCCGCAGAGTTAAAAGCAACGTGAACACACTTTAGATTGTACCGAGCAGAGATAGAATATGCTACCGTTCCGTCAAGTTCACCCCTCAGACACACTGAGCGTAGCTACAAGATCAAGATATTTGCGGCGTTTTGCAGCGCAACATAACGATCCCACACGACGATCATCTCCGGAGGCGACCGCCGTTATGTCTCAGTGCGAGCATCGCGCGGCGCGAGGAAGGCGCGGCGACGCGTGTGGGGCGCCGCAAATACGTTTCATGTGGCTGGCGCGATTAATGAAGCGCGCTAGTTCGACGACCGCCCGTAGTCGTGCCAAACGGCGGACTCACCTCGCCGCGAAGTGTCGAAGCTCGTTGGTGCTGGCCAGCAGGCGTCGACGGAAGCTCACCTCGCGCGCCGCCTGGCGTGTGACGAAAGCCAGCGGTCGGGACGGGGGCTCAACGCCCAGCAGAGGGGCGCCCTCCATGGTTGCGATTGTGGCACGTCTCCCGAACAAGCGGGGTGCTGTTCTAATTACGATGATGATGATAAGTCCAAACATTGGCACATACCCGCAACGAGAAGAAGGGATGAGGATAGTATACTGCTAACTACCAGACGACGATAATTAAGGCTAGACAGGGAATGAGCCAGTGTTACGATGACATCAACGTGCTAGAGGGAAGAAGGTGCCGATGGCGGAAAAGCAATCGCGAGTCGCGCCACTATACCATTTCGTTTCATCGATTCATCGATTGATCACTTGTTGTCATTTTCGGTTCGTATCAAAAGCATGCGCTAGCCTACCCGACCCCCATCTATATTCGTATAAAACAGATTATTTCTAAACCGGGAAATCGTGGTCTCCTGCCAAAAGCGGTGTCTCCGTAGCGAAAGTTCTCATTCTAGCCGCCACAGGTCAGCAAGGACGAATCTGCCGGGATCGCCGTGCCAACTCGCCTAGAAGCGGTCAGAGAGGAACCTGTATGAAAGTAGCGAAATCGAACGGCAGGCACGTGAAGTGTGCGTCCGCGCTCACATTAACTAATGAAGACAACAAATATCTATGTCCGCGTCGTTTAAGCGCTATCTATGGTCGCATATCAACAGACACCCGACAAGCGAGCGGACTGGCGGTACCACTCTCGCGCTACCGTGGCCAAGCACCAATAGCCGCTGGTAAAGCCGCGGCAGTTGATCGGGCATGACTGACTGGGTGCCACAAGCGTGTGCCCCGGATGGGCCAACTACCACGCTGATTGTACACGCCTTCATAAAATGTACCACTACGACGGCGGTTCATCCTAACTCCGTAGCCCGAAGAGAATCTCCGTGTAGGACTATAGGAACAAAGAGCTGCCGCTGACGGGATGGGCTTTCCTTCAATTGCTTGTCTATAGTTCGCGTCGATCTTCAAGCTAGCTCCGCGATTGTATTGATTTAGGCGCGTTCTTGCAATGCAATAATCGGGATGAAACGAGGCAACGGCCGTGATCGCGTTCACGTGCCTGGTTTCCAACTTCGGCTCTGTTCCACAGCTTGCGTTGCCAACCAGTTGAGCTCGGTTTGGCAGAGAAAGCGCGCCTGTAGAACCGACGCGCAAGTATGCGAGCCATGCTCGTAGCGATATTCTCCTCTCTTTGAGTTAACTTCGCGAAGCATGTGTCAAATACCTTTGGAAGGCATTTGACGCTTGAGGCGGAGCGTTGGATTTCGAGACCGAGACTCGCATCGATTCACTACGACGGGCGGAACATCACTTCCAATGTCTCTCTCGGAGACCAAGTTGCTTCCACACCTTGTGTGGAGCATGAGTTGGTGCTTATACCCTAAGCCCGGAGAGGTTGCGCGCGCGTGCGCGAAGCACATCAAGCGCACCGTTGATTTGTGCCCGCGAAGCAGCAATTTTGTCGCTGTTTTTGTTGACCGACGCGCCACATTATATTGTTCGTGCCGAGTCCAACTATCCACGTACCAAATACCGAGAATCTGTCAAGAAGCGAGTGGTTCTTTCCAAATACTCTGGGAAATCTAAAACACCAAGTAATGACAGCTTGTAAATTAAGACGGTGTATGATAAGACGATACGACATTATGCGAATGCAGGCAGTTCTAGAGATGAATACCGAAATCATACTTCTTTCATCGTGCGTTCTACCTTGAAAGATATTGATAACACGAGTGAGTGAGTGAGCAAAAACTTTATTGAATATAAATGAAATAAGGAACGATGGTTGGGGCCCCTATTCCAGTGCCCCGCTGGCACGAGCGGTTCGCTGGGCTTGGTCCAGAAGAGCCAATTGGCTCTCCCGACCCTCGTCCGCAAGCCATGCTTCCCACTGCATATGCCTCATTAGTGGTTGTTGGTGTAATGTGGGGCTGTCTTTGTGCGGAGGCCTCCTGGTGTACTCCCATGTGATGTGTTTTCGTGTGGGTTCGTCTGTGCACCACGGGGGGGGGGGGGGGGGTGTATTCTGTGTAGGTAGTGCAGATTGGGGTATGTACTCGTCTGAATACGACGCCAGTCCTTCTCCTGTTGGCTGTTTAAATCGGAGTGAGGGTGTACGACTCCTTGTCTAAATCGCGTCTGCGTTTCACGAGAGGCTGCGGAGGAGGCCAAGATCTCCTGAAACTCTTTCGAGTCGAAAAGTTGAATAATGAATCAATCTTGCAGGCAATGACGAGGGTCGTTTGCTCGCTTGTCGGAATGTATGCTTCTTTGTGAACATCTTTTGTGGCAGAGGCGCGCGGTGGACACAAGGCCGCTGAAGAATGGACGTAATGAGAGCCGCTACAATGATGCCCTCTGGACGCCATGTGGCTTCCTGTACAAATAAATAAATAAATGAATAAATAAATAAATAAATAAATAAATAAATAAAGTGAACGTATGGAACCAATAAAGTGGGGTAAACTAATAGAGTGGCTTCAATACTCTACGTTTCCTAGACCAACGGTCGTGTATCAACGTAGAAAAGGAAGGCCAATGTTGTTTTCCTTTTCTTGAATTTCGCGCTTGTAGACAACAGTATCGACGACGTCTGAAATGTCAGTCCGTTTACGCCTAATTGAGTCGTTATTCTGCAGCAAAAAGTTCCCATCAGACAAAGAATAATTTTGCTTTATCGCCGAGCTAATTGAAGAGTCCTGCGCTGATGTCGACATCCGGGACTTCACGGGCTGCCGCCGCTGAACGAACTTCGATGGCGTCGCCACCCGTCTTCTTTTAACTTCGTCGTCGTCATCATCATCATCGTCATCATCATCATCAGCACCATCATCATCAGCAGCAGCAGCAGCAGCAGCAGCAGCCTGGTTACTCCCACTGCAGGGCAAAGGCCTCTCCCATACTTCTCCAACTACGCCGGTCATGTACTAATCGTGGCCATGTCGTCCCTGCAAACTTCTTAATCTCATCCGCGCACCTAAACGACCCCTGCTACGCTTCCCTTCCCTTGGAATCCAGTCCGTAACCATTAATGACCATCGGCTATCTTCCCTCCTCATTACATGTCCTGCCCATGCCCATTTCTTTTTCTTGATTTCAACCAAGATGTCATTAACTTACCATACCGCAAGTCGCAGTCGCGAGCCTCCCATAACGCCACAGTTCATGAAGCGCAAATATCCCCTTTCCGACACATCATCGCGGCATGTGATTGAACCACGGCATGTTATGGATCTTGAAGGACGCCTTTCTCGTTTCGTGTAACGCTCCACCCACGTAGCCATGGGTCGTTGGTACACATGCCGGGCTCTCGGACTAGACGCCACAACTCCCGTTACTTACGCCGCGCCACAGACTTGTATTCCACTGCTCTCTCAGGTGGTCCGTCGAGCAAGCCAAGTCCACGGACATGAGGCTAAGTAAAAGACGCATGGTGGCTAAGTAAAAGACAAAACAAAAAATTCCTACCTCACTCTAACAACCCTGTTTGCGTAACCTCTTTATAGCATAACGGCAACGCGAAGCAGTTTATATGTATAAATACAGTGCGTCGCACGTCATCCACGGCAGAACTCGATACGCGAGCCTAACGAGAGAAAAGAGGCGGTCGGTCCCTCGTCATGGTGAGAGTGAGACAGAGCTATATACGTGGCGTTGCATACGAGTCACGCATAGAAGTGAACATGATACGCCAGCGTTGTTGTGTTGTCACACTTAACGCGCGTGCACTCACTAGACTTCGGGCGGCGCGACTTCCTCTAATGAATAAAGATTACGAGATTTGAGAAAGCATACGGACCGAACAAGGCTCGTTGGTCCTGTCGGAGAAGTGACTTTCGGGCTACGAAAGTAGAGTCGAAGTCTGAAGGATGGTTAGCTGGTGGTGAGATGCACATGTGAGCATTTGTTGCTCGTTTGATTATTCGACTGGTTCTGATCGTGTCCCTGCGCCCAGTGGACACCGGTAACGAATAGGGACGACCTATGGATTCTGCTCAAGTCTTCCTAGAATCGGTGGCGTCTCGGAAGTTGGCTCTGACTGCTGCACGGTGTTGAGGATGATATCCCCGTGCTGTACACATCTAAAGCACGGAGGGACAATTTTCGCCGTGACAAATCCGCTGTCACGTGAATCAAATGATGTTACAGCAGCGGAGGAACATGATTGATTCTGGTACAGAGAGAAGATACCAGTTGGTATTTGCTGAACGACATTTTCGCCACTAAAGAACACAGAGAGAAAGGCAACGAACACTGACGGCCGCACGGGTGGCACGTCCAGGCGATATTATGTATTGCGCCGACGAGCGAATCGGCCGTTCGGAAAGATTTTAAAATCCAATCTCATTCCAAGCAATAAACTTCCGATGGCTGGTTGTATCAAGAGTGGTGATCCCGCGGTCTTCCGCACGTACGTGCCTCCCCCTTGTTTTTATTTATTGGCGTGACTGCATGTCCCCCCCCCCCCTCTCTCTTTATAAACAGATCAGTTGGAAGTACCATCTGTGTCGCCGTCAGTGTTTGAGATTCTTCAACCGGGCAAACGTGGGCTCCTCTTCTGCATCAGAACCGCCCGTTCACGTCGAGCGAGATTTCCAACGAGCGCGGGCAGTTCTCCGACGCCGCGCGCCAGTAAGGCGAGTCCTTCTGGGCCTTCTTGCGGGCGCTCAGCTTGCCGTGTAGGCACATGGCGTGGCTGTCCCGACACGCCTCCCACCAGGAGGAGTTCGTCTCGGCGGCTTCGGCGACGAACAGCACGGTCCAGGCCGTCCACGGCACCAGCGAGAGCACGTGCCACGGCACCACGAGCACGCCCCGGCATCGGCGACCGGCCTCGGCCAGAGGCGCCACGCTGGCGACGCCGCATCGCTCGAGCAGCGCGTCGTGCAGCAGCGGCGGCCCCAGGGACGACTTGACGCCCGGGTCGTGGTCGCTGGCGATGCGCTCCATGGCGTCGCGCAGGAACGAGTGACCCGCCTTGAAGAACAGGAAGCTGTTGCTCACCGAGTCGCCCTTGCGCTGCACCAGAGTGTCGACGTCGAGGGTTTATATTTCGAAGGGACTATAAAAAAAAAAAGGAATGTTGTTATATCTTGCGCGTGCCGTCATTGTAAGATACTTTAAACCTTAAGAGTGCACAAGGGTGCACGTTATTTTACGGTGCTGGCAGCACTGAGCGTTCCTCCGGTTGCGAGGACTCGGTTGTGCGGCTTCGCAGTGCCTTCATTGTAAAATAATTTAAACCTTAAAAGCTCAGAAAGGTGCACATTATTTTACGGTGTTGGGAGCACCGAGTGTCCCTCAGGTTGCGAGGACTCGGTCGTGCAGCTTCGCATTCTCTGATGTGCCGGTTGTAAGAATTGGCACGCGTCTACCAAGGAGCTCTTTCTTTTTTAATTTTGCGGCGTCATTCTACCGCGTGTCTCAGTTAAGGTTAGCCAAGCTGTTGAACGAAAAATAGAATTTCACAGTGCAAGATACAAATAAAGATAGAAATATAATAGTTATATATACGGTGTTCAGCTGTCAGAGATATGACGGCCGAACACCGCAGCTCTTAAGATCGTCGTATCTTGCACCACATTTGTTTGTTTTCTTTTTTCTTCTTTTTCGTTTTTCGTTGAACAGCCTGGCTGACGGTAGCTGGGACGCCCTTTAAAGCACTGATGCGTTGGTGAGACGTCGTAGATTTTGATGTATCTTCTTGGTAACTGGGCCGGCCCTGGTGAAGTAAAATCTCTACTTCCTCTGCCTCTGCAGCGCTCGCTCTGTGAACCGACGACGCATTTATTTCGGTCCCGCGATTGTCGACTACGCTGGTGACAAATGCAGTGCTTCTTGCAGTGCTGGTCGAGCATACGTGTAAGACATTTAGGTGATTCTCATACTTCCTCCAGAGCGCCTGTGCTTACGGGAAGTATGATCGTTCGGGCATGTCCCTTACAGTGTCCTTTAAAGGCGGCATTCGCGCTGGTGACTGACAGAACTCGTGTGACCAACCACGATCACATGTGATCGCACACCACCATCGCCACGTCAAATAACTGTGGGCGTATTATATGACGTATACTGCTCCTGCACGTGTCCCTGATTGGTTCAGAAGCTTTGCGACTCCACTCGCGGAGCTGAAAAAAAAAAGATCGAGCAGCGAGCGTTTGAGCCTCAACGGTGGCTTCTCGACCAAGGAAACTGTCTACGTGCGTCGCCTGTAGCGACTATAGTGTTGTCGTGCGACTTCCGAGGCTCGCCGGCGTGGATGCCGCCTGAGTGTGACAGCATTTGAAGTGTGATGGCACTTTCCTCATTCAGGTTATTGAAGTTCTACTAACGTATTTTATGTCGTAGGTCCTTTGACAAAAACACTTCATCCGCGTCGCAGGCATTTACAGAATTATTCACCTACGTAATTAAACGTAGACATTCAGGAAAGTGGACATGCAGAGTGCATACAATCAAATACTTTTGTCATACAGTATCTCATCTAAAGGTGCACTAAAGGAAAACAATAACTCGAGCTAGATTTAAAAAATCAGCCTTCTCTAATAACGAACGCGCCGCCAATCGTAGCGACAACAAAGCATTTGTTAGCGATATAAGGAAAGAAAATGGTAAATGGGAGTGGCGCCACCTCTTCTGAACTGCGGTGGCTTTCCTTGGACTGACTTCACTATTGGCTGATTCATAGAGAGAGCCTAAAAGGAAGGTCACGTGGATGCTGCGCCAACTCGTCCGTTTATGGCGCGGGAGGTTCAAATATAGGAGCAGCAGCAAGACTTTCGGATGCAATTTCCGGCGCATCAAATTGACACATTGGCACCATGCGAAACAATCATAGACTTCTAGAAGACTAATCTACCGATCTATATCGCCTTAACATTTTCTTTTGTTGTCACTTTAAAATATATATCTACACGGTTGTGTCGAGTTGACGACGAAGGTTGTAGGCAGGCTTACGTAAAAAAATTCTGTCGAATTTACTCTTGTTTAATATATACTTATCGACAATTGTATTGAGTAGATTGTTTTGTATTGAGTGGCGTCGCTGCCGAAAATATACACCAGTAGCGAAGTGGAATACATTTGGTAACTCCAGTAATAGCTCTGTGTTTGTCTGGTTCAGCTCTGCACCACCAGGTGGCTGCACCGTGCAGGCCACTAACGTTCGCGCCTCCGCCCATCCGGCAGAACGCCCGGTTCGCCTGCGTTTATAGCGGGATACCGGACGCGCTAAAACTCTCTAATTGCTCAGCCTGCCACGCCTGCCGCTCCAGCTCACCAGCGATGTCTGGGAAAGGCAGGAGTCGAACTCGTGCAGCGGCCGCATGACCACGGTGTCCTTGTCGAGGTAGACGCCGCCTCGTTTGTAGAGAAGCGCCAAGCGCAGCGCGTTTGACAAGTGCTCACTGACATCAGCGCCGCCCTTGCGAAAGTCCAGGACACTCCACGACTCCAGCGGCGTGCCGCGGACCATATCAGCAACCTGCATGCGGTGTGCGGTGATTATTCGTTTATATCTATTCAAATTGGCAGCGGTAAAAAAGAAAGTATGACGATAGGAACACGTGCAAAGGAAGAAATACGCAAACCAATGGATAAATACGCGGGTGAAGAAAGGCTACCTCGTGCAGCTTACAGCTGAGGTAGTATGCCACACGAAAATTTTAGAAAATACACGCACACAGGAGTGGTAGCATGGGGGCACGTTGGTACTCCGTAAGGAAGAATGAACAAGCGCGTCCTGTGCATGGAGAGAAAAACACAAGGCAGCACTAATCTTTTAGATACGCTTCCGCATCTATTTGCCTCTTCCTCGGTGTGTATTTGCGCTTCACTATTTTTCCCTACAAAGAAAGCGATGCACATTGCGAAATTAAACACATTTCAGGAAATTTAACGAAACAAGAATGGTAAGTATACATCTTTCCAAGTCACTCGCTACAAAGCAGCCAGTCAGATCTGTCCAGCACGTGTTTGAGTTGAGATATGAGAGACTGGCGATGCAGACGTGGCCCATATGCAGACAATGCAGTTATCGCGTACACGTCGAAACGACCGCGGCGACTGAACGATTGCTCGATGGCGGTTTACGATTGAAAGCCGCAGACAGGGTTACAAAACATCACCGCCCCTTCCAGTCCGCGAAGATGGTCGAACAGCGAAGCTGGGTTAATTCCACCGAGGGTTACACCATGCAAGTCAAACTTCGCAAGCAGTTTATATCGTAAATCTTTTGTTTCATCATTTTTTCAACTCATTTTCGCTTTTCCGTGCTTCGCGTGTTGAGCATGCTCTTTTCTTTCGGTTCTCCCAGTTTCTTCTTTTTTTGGGGGGGCATGAGGTTTCTGTGCATGTTTTGCCGGGCTTTAACTAAACGATGCGGCGAGGGTAGTATAATTCGCTCGTTATAGGTGTGTCGGGTGGAGCTCGCTTCACTGGTTTAGAAAACATGTCAGTGGAAATTAGGTTACCCTCCCGGACTAAGTCAAAGATAAAAAAGTGGGTCGTCGCCGAGGCCCGCGCAAATTACTTTTACCGCTCACAACGCAAACAAGACGAAGCTTCGAACATTTCAAAGCAAGTTTCTTTCCTCGTGCCGCAGACAATACCTCAGCAAAAGCTTAGTTAGGCGATTCTAATAAGCGCTGTCGAGACATGGAAATTATTCTTTCCGGAAACGCAGTGCGCGGGCTGTGAGCCTGAGGATATCCTACGATAGCCGCCAATCAGTTACTTCATTCACTAAAATGCCCCAATTAAAGTTTCGATTCAGAACTTTGTGTCGAGCTCTTACAAACTTGCGATGTCATGTACCATCTGACACGCTCGCGTACGCTCAACACAGCTCGAATTTTCTGTTAGGTACGCAAGAAGTTGGGTGAAGTCCGCCTATATGCTTATAATGCTGAATCTATATATATATATATATATATATATATATATATATATATATATATATATATATATATATATATATATATATATGAAAAAGGTGTGCGATCAGAAATAATTCTTCTTTTGTTCCGTCTAATCACGCGTAATCAGTATGTATACGTCACACGAGATGGGGAGTTTTCGTAGTATACGTAACTTCGCGTGACCCACAGGCCAAGCGGGGGCTAGCCCGGCATATTTTTGACCAATCGTGGAAGGCTGGTTGCATAGAGGGAATAAAAACAGTTTTGGATCAGCTTTACGTTATAGCGCCCCTGCGCACAACATAACCGGGGCTTTATTGATCAATATCGTCAAATTCCGTAATACTGTCGACTTCGCCATCTTGTCAGCTCTGATTGGCCAGGAGGGCTACGACGACCTCTGTGATTGGTTCAAAACTCCGCCATTACGGAATATGGCAATATGGAAGGATCGGACAGCGTCCAGAACAGCGCATCATGTCTGAGGAGCGGAGGACACCCTGACGACAGACAACCGTAAAAAGAAAAAAAAAATTCAATGATCTAGTTACGGAACGCTCCGCGGTCAGTGCTTCGCCACTGTGGTAGCTGCGATGCTTCTTCCTTTTTTTTTGTTTTTTTTTTAATGCGTAGCTTACCTGCACGCTATCAAAGACCACGTTGGGGAACCGGCCCAGCATCCGCTTGAAAGGCCCGTCCAGCCAGACGTCGGTGCTGTTCGGCGTGTCGATTGCGGCGAGCACGTTCACGGTCCAACCGGGGTGGTGCCTCGCCGCGGACTCGATGGCGCACGAGAAGCGGCCGGTGACGTCAAACGCGTGCCCGGTCTCCAGAAACAGCACGCGCGACTTGTGGCGCGCGCCTTTGACGTTTCCTGGAGGGACAGCACCGTGCTGGTGGAGACGATGCACTTGCGCAGCACGTTCCAGTCTCCCGAGGAACCAACATGTCACTAAGTATACTCCAGCGCTGATTAGAGGTCCGATTTCACGAGGATAGGCTGATAACCTGATGTTGTACTAAGGAATAGTTGTCTAACGTTTCGGCACGTATAGTTTCTGATTAGCTGTTGCATTCAAATGTGGACTGCACTGTGCACCCTGTGTACACCGGCGTAAACGGTAACACTTATTGCGCGCTCGAGCAGCAGTTCGTACAAATAAGGCCCAGAACATGGTCTAATTGTACAGAACACGGCTGTACAAAGCATTCGATGTACACGGTGTCGAAAACTTCTTTGGTGTCACAGCGAATATGCGGCATATATGCATTAATATATATATATATATATATATATATATATATATATATATATATATATATATATATATATATATATATATATATATATATATATATATATATATATATAAGAGAAGAGCGGATAACATTGTGCTCGAGGGGGTAGGTGTATACAATGATAACATGTTTGTAGAAACTCACTTGCATATGATCTGCTGCCGACGGTGAAGTAGAGAGTAGCCATTACTATGACGGCTGCAGCGGTGAGTCTGAAGAAAAGAAATGAGAAAAGAAAGACAGAGAATGACACGATGAAGAAGAAGAAGTTGAGGAGGAGATAAAGGAAACGCAAAACAAAAAGCAAGGTCGAATAAAAGAATAACAGGTGACTGTGCTGCTACATATGTGCAACATGAAACATGCTTCTGAAGTTATGTGCATATATTGCCCGTGGAAACTTTAATAACAGTCATGCTATCTTCAGACCTAACTACGACAAAAAAAAAAAGAACTAAGCTCTCTCTGCTGTTGCTCGTATTTGATGTTATAAGAACGCTGGTTGCCTTTGAAATGTGAAAATATTTCCATAATCGCTTTGTGTTTAGAGTATAGGTACTGAAGAGAAGCGAAGAATGGCAATGGCGATCAGAGTGTCGCGTCGGTTTTTTTTTGCACTACAGTGACGCAACGAGGAGGAGGATGTAGGGAGGGAACCAGTCTTGCATAGGCGTGCCGGAAATTTCTCCGCCCGAACGTACCTTTAACATACGGGGGATAAACATGCCGCAGAGTTAAATAACGCAACATGAACGCGTTTAGCGTTATTCCAACCGATCAACGAGGCGACTATACGGAGCAGAGATAGAATGCTATCGTTCCGCCAAGTTCGCCCGTCAGACACAATGGAGGATACCTTCAGCATCAAGTGACTGGTGGCGTTTCAGCGTAACATGACGATCCCACACGACGAGCATCATCTCCGGAGGCGACCGCGCCGTTATATCTCAACGTGAGCATCGCGCGGCGACGCGTGTGGGGCGCCACAAATACGCCTGATGTGGTCGCAGCGATGAATGGAGCGGGCGTAATTCGACTACCACCCGGAGCAGTGCCTGCGGCGGGCTCACCTCGCCGCGAAGCGTCGAAGCTCGTTGGCGCTGGACAGCAGGCGTCGACGGAAGCTGACCTCGCGCGCCGCCTGACGTGTGACGAAAGCCATCGGTCGGGACGGGGGCTCCACGCCCAGCAGAGGGGCGCCCTCCATGGTTGTGATTGTGGCAAGTCTCACGAGCAAGCGGGGTGCTGTTCTAATTACGATGATGATGATGATGATGATGATGATGACGACGACGACGACGACGACGACGACGACGACGACGATGATGACTCCATATAATGGCACATACCCACAAAGGGACATTGGGCATGAAGGGGGGGGGGCGTATAGAACGAGAAGAGAAGGTGGGGGAAATAGTAGATCGCAAACCACAGGCAATAATTAAAGCGAGACTGGATGAGCGGTTAATACAATAACATCAGTCTGCCCGAGGGAAGAAGGTGCTGATGACGAAATGGGATACCAGTGATCTGTGAAAGTTTGATGATGACGCGTGGGACATCATCGCTCCAAGACGTTGTTTCCTTAAAAAGGACGCCTAAGCTCTTGAATGTAAGACTAATTTTTGATGCGGAAGAGTTGAACTAGATTTCGGTGATTAGCTAAACGTTCAGCAAAAACGCGCCCCTCCAGGCCTACATGCAAACCACGTCCTTCGAACAAGGTGTGCTTTGATGATTAAGGTGACGATAACAAGCATAGCCACAAAAGGGGCGCTGTAACGTAGAGCTACTGAAATCTGTTTCTATTCCGTTTTCCTCCTTAACCCCCTACGATTGGTCAGAAATACTCGGACCACGCCCACTGCGCCTGTCTGTCACAGGACGTCGCTTAAACTGCGAATCCTCTCCTTCTGATATAACGTGTACCCGCTGATTATGCATATACACACATTATACAAGACAAAAGAACAAAATTTTCTTCCCTATTGCACTCCTTCTTTCGTCATTAGCCCTCAGCTACTGGTCAACAATTTTTCGAACAGCGCCCACTTGGCCCGCCCGTCATTCGACGTCAGAGAACCGCAAAACCTCACCATGTCAAAGTGACATGTACGCACTATAGATTAATCAATATGTCGAACAAAGCTAAATGTTTTTCGATATAACCGGCGATTGTTTCGTTCCGAAAGAAATAGAAGATGGCTGTCTGCCGATTGCTCTGTCACTGGCTACTCGGAGCTGCCGGCGAGAATGGATGACAAATATGTCGTATAATAAAAATGGCAGATAATGACATAAAGTGAGTGACAGAATAACGTTTTCTGGCCCTTTCGGCACGTATAAGACGTACTGCTCTGCCAACTCTTCTCTGCCAACCCGTCTTAGCGGCACATTTACTATGCGGTCGCACATCATCGCGATTTTCGAGCGCAAGCTAAGCAGGGGGAATCGGACCAATCGCAACCGCCGGCACACATCTCCTCACCCGGTTGTCTACTTTCACTGCGCTAGCTCGGCCCCACCGAAACTGTCTCCCCTTCTGCGTGATTCTCGCCTCTTGTCAGCCAATTGGACAAGGAAAACCAGTTAAGATAGGCAATAATATATTCGATTTGAAAGCAAACAAAGGTGACCTTCTACGAAGGAGGAGATTGTTTGATTGGGCTGTCAAAACAACGCTGCAGGTCGCCGTCCGATGCTTGCGTCGGCGGTTGCGTAAGCTTGACGCCAACAGATTGGGAAAAAATGAGAATTAATTAAATTTGCGTTAGATACGGCCCACGCACTATGTTTAGGAGTCCTACAAACTCAGTGTTGCCTCTATAGGCGATGCACTAGTGCTAACTGGCGGATTGCCCTTGAATGATCTATTTATCTATTTTCATTTTCTTGACCAAAAAAAAAAAGAAGAAGCCGTCTGTTACCGTAGAAAATGAATGACATTTTTTTCAATAAAGAGATAGGTTTTCTTAGCTCGTTGCTAAACTTCGCGTCACTCTTTTGGCGCCCTCAAAGGAGACATTGCGGACGCCGATGTCCGTGACGTCACGATCAGGCAGGGGTGAATTTCGAGCTGGCGTTACCACCAGTATTTAATTTTCTTTTCTGGCGCACCATGCCGCGAGCGACGACCACAATGGCCCCATCCTTGGCATTTCCCTGTAACAGGGGCAAACGAAAGGGACCAGATACAGTCGCGAGCCTCCCATAACGCCATGGTTCATGCAACGCAAGCACTGCTTTCTGACACAGAATCGCCGCGCGTTATTGCCTTTCTACACGAGTCGTCGGGGGGCCCTTTCTCGCTTCGTGCAACGCTCCACCCATGCAGCCATGCAGGTCGTCGGTGCACACGCCCGAGTCTCGAATTAGACGCCATAACTCCCGTTACTTACGTCGCACCGCACACGTTTATGCCTTCCATCGCTCTGCTTTGAGGTGGTCCGTCGATTGGGCCAAGCCCACGGACATCCATGGGACTAAGTAAAAGACGCGCGGTAAACAATTTTCGTACCTCTCTCTAATAACCGTGTTTGCGCGCGGCCTCCGCAGTATATGTAATGGCGACGCGAAAGCGTTTATACGTCTGCATACAGCTAGTCGCACGTCGTCCGTCTTGCCGCGAGTAACGGTTTGCCTGGCCTTCCCTCCGTCTTGATCGCAGAGCTCGATACGCGAGCCTGTAAGGACAGAAACGAGAGGCGGTCTGTCCCTCGTCGCGGTGAGACAGAGCTATATGCGTAGCGTTGCGTGCGAGCCACGCACAAGAACGAACCCTAAACGCCAGCGTTGTTGCGTTCTCATTGTTACCGCGCGCGCGCGACGGGTAAGAGTTGCACATACACCGTTGTGGGTGCGTATGCTGCTTGCATAAACGACAAATGAATCACCGAATCAACGACCGCTTTGCGATGTACGCCGCGCGAAGGCCCACGTATGGTGGCGGCCGCTAAGTGGTCTCGCGTTGACTTTGTTCTCTCGATGTCGACGACGTTTGTGGGTGTGCATATATATGTGTGTGTGTGCGTGTGTGCACGTGATCACAAGGCCGCGGCGCCGTTGATTGATGTGATTCTTGCGTCGATCGCGACAGGCTCGGTGGGCGGCGACCCCTCCTGCGTTGCCGGCGTAGGCACTGCGCGGGTCAGGGTTCTCGTGCACCGACGCCTATAGCGAGCATTACTTAGGCCACATTTGAGGCACCTCACCCCCCCTCCTCCCTCTACCGACGAGTGCTCGCGAGGATCAAGGTCCTCATTTGCGTGCCGCGCGCTGCGAAGTGGATCACTGAGAGTAGTGCTCGAGGGAAGGGTGGGGGGGGGGGGAGGGATCGTTGTGTAACGAGACCGTTTGCGTACGCGCCCCCTGGTGTCTACTTAAAGAACAAGTGGCGGGTCTCGAACACCTGGTGCGGTGCAGATTGCCGCTCGCATCTCAGTGTGCGGCCGGTCGGGTCAGTGGCCGCAAATTGCGTTTATAAATAGGGTTTGAGTCGAGCCCCCTGTGCGCCGTATGACCATTAGTAAAACGCGAGTAATCTTGTTATTCACCTGCGGGAGAAAGTACGCTGTCGAACTGGGCCGGCGAGGGGCCCAAATTCCTCTTTCTTGCGTCTGAAAAATTCGCAAGAGCCTCTGCGTTTTCCTCGCGTCACAAGCTGCCAACATTGAATGTGATTCAAATTAACAGTTCGCTTTTCGTTGGTACTCGCTGTTTTCGTTAGTTTAACCCCTCAATGCTAAAACTTGGACCAAGCAGGGATGCAATAAATAAATAAATAAATAAATAAATAAATAAATAAATAAATAAATAAATAAATAAATGACACCAGGCGGGGTATTTGCACTTTAGGTGAGTTCGATTCGCGCACACTGCTCTGATGAGGAGCCACTGAACACAACGAAGCTACTTTACCGTGCTTTGAATACGCGTTGAAAAAAAAAAACGGCATTCATATATTTAACCTTGAACCCTCTAGTACGCCGTGTCGTAGCCCTTCCTGTGTTTCTTTAAAATAAAGATTAAACTGGTCACTAATGAAGATTAGCTTTATGTTTACACACAACGGAGAAAGAATGAATCGCATTTCAATGTCGGCAAAAACACAGCCTGACAGCGTTGGTCAACATTACCGCGATGGAAGCTGCCCAAATAACAGAAAGTACTTCAAAAATACTTGAAGTCAGACTAAAGTCGTGGGTGTTGTGCTTTGTGGCGGGAAGTTCGGAATTACAACCTTGCATGCCCCTTATTCTGCGCCATCGAAGAAATGCGTATAAAATATAGAATGAATAAATTATTGATATGCGCTGACGTAATGATCCTCCTTACTATTCCTTCCACTTCGGTGCCACGGTAACGAGAAACGTAATATCTGGACACCAAGGTTGTTGGAATGTCAGGGTCAAGCCGCAGGATCAGCTGAGCGACTAGGACGGACACCCAATCCAACAGCAACGTACGCATACCAGAGCGAACAACCTCGATAACACCGAAGCAAAATTATTCAGCTCCATTTCTCGGGACGATTTCAATCAACCCTTTTACTAACGATACGAAAATATTTTCGCCTACGATGCTCCAATGCGAGCATAGCAGCGTTGCACCGATCGACAACGTGTGAGATGCGATGCAGAAAGCTATAACCTCCGCCAAGCGTTTCCACATTATCGCGCAGCCCACGACGCGTCCATAATAAACGCGCATACAGCTCCACAACCGCGCCGTATGCCGGTGTCACAGAGCCGTCGACGATGCGCCATACATCACAGGAAACGACCACGCAGTCTTCCGCTCCTTCTTGCCGCTGCGGGTCGTTACGATCCAGCCAGTACGCCACGCCATAACCGAGACACGGAGCCGAGGCGCCCGCATGCACTATATACGCTCATGCACCGCGGTCATCAAACGGCAGGTGAACTCCCGCGTGTAGACCGAAGGACCATTCATATAGACGCACGCCTCGGTATACACCCCGTGACCACAGAGGAGGCGTGCAGCCTGTCGTGTATAGATGCGCCCACCGTCAGTACGTCGTACCACGCGACGAGAAGACGTTCGCCGTTCACGATTGCAGGCCACAGCAGAGGAAGCCCTGCAGTATACAGTCATCGCACATATGCATTCACGCGCCGCGTACTCGATGCAAGCCCCCGGTCAACATTCAGACACACACGCATGAGACAGAGCTTCGACCGTTCGAACCAAGTCTGTGGGAACCGAGTACGGCACAGTCCGATGGCCGTTCGTATACGTCCCTGCGCCAGCGCCATCAAGCATTCTCTAATTGCAGACGCTTCTCCCTCGATGCATGCATGGGCCCCCCGTGCGTTGTTTAATCCTCTGTGTTTTTTTTCTTCTCATTTTTTTTTTTTTTTGAGGTGGCGATTTAAGCGGCGACCGCCGGGTGACAAAACAAACGTCCTTCGTGCCCTGCGCTCAGCGTCCTGTCTTTTCTCCGCCTCGTATATATACGTGCCGGCCTCCCTCCTGGAACAACCGTCGAACAATTGCGCCTCCGTAGCGCAGGAATAAACTTCGGAGGGGGGGGGGAGGCACTCCGCGGCCGGCATATAGCGCAGCCGCGGGCCCGTTACTAAGTAACGGGGCAACGCGAGAAGTCAACTCGCGTGTGCGGTTTGTTGCAGAAGCACATACACCGTGTCCTAGGAAGCTGCAAGATGGTATTCTCTTGTGTTCAAATTACAGTATGTGCAGGGGATGACAGTTTGTATATATTTAAACGTTTTTTTTTTATTGCGACTGGCAGTTAGGAGGTCGAAACGCGAGCATGCTGCTGCAACCGGGCGTCCTTTCCGTTAGGACACACACACACACACACACACACACACACACACACACACACACACACACACACACACACACACATATATATATATATATATATATATATATATATATATATATATATATATATATATATATATATATATATATATATATATATATATATATAGTCACAGCCGTCATGTCGTTGTGCATGCAGAGGTCGGCAGAATAAGCTAAATACTCACTCACGCACACAAATATATCTGCAGGCAACGTAGCTCACTCACGTTCCTAATGATGCCCACTCGTACTCGTCAACGTTCACTCGCGTTCCAGAGTCCCTTCAATTCTACAGGCTCAATTCTCATGGAGGAGGAGGAGGAGGAGGAGGAGGAGAAACAAACTTTATTCTGGTCCTGTACAAGGTGTTTCCACCTGCCTGGCTAGTCCCATGTTGGGACTGGGAGGTCAAGCCTCCTAGCCCTATCACGGGCGTACTGGACAGCCAGGACTTGAGGGATATGATCTGGAGATTTTATTATTCCTAAAAACTGATTCCGGGAAATGCCAGGGCCGAGCGAACCACACTCCCAGAGCAGATGTTCAAGCGTGCATATCTCCTTTTCGCATGCTTTGCATAAAATGTTCATGTCTGTAATGTCATACCATTTCTTTATTTTTGCAGGTGAATAATAAGACTGTGTTTGTAATTGCCGGCCTAAGTGTAACTGCTTGTGCTCTGTTTAGCCTATAGTGAGGGGGTGGAAACTCCCTCCTCTGCATCACGTTCAATACATGGCGAGAACAAAGGAAACCCTTTCCTGCCACTAGTGATTCAACAGTTGCCCCTGCGGCAATGGGAAATTGAGAGAGACTTTATTGAAGCAAAGGCAGAGAGGTCGACA